>NC_044977.1:143739547-144039990 GCF_008728515.1 Papio anubis
TGGAAAGCACTGGAGAAGAATTGGCAGTTTATATCTTTCAGGAGGCAAAGGCATCAAGTGCCTTATTCGTATCCTTTGGCGGGGGCAATTTCTATTTCTAAAAGACAAAGGTAGAAATAATAATAGTCCTAATAGAATACTGTAGTTGTATCCCCCTCTGACATTTTTTCTTTGAGTTCCAAATTCGAATTTGTCTCTTTTTTTAAATCTGAGAATAAAATTCCATGGCCATTTTGTAGAAAAATATAATAAAATCACAGCTACACATTATCTATAGCAACTAATAGGAATATTTACTTTTTTGAGAAAACTCATTTGCCCTCCATCATTTCTCAGATCAGTTAGAGAAAGACAGACAGCTCTGCAGGAACAGCACTATTGAAATACTATTCACACCATTCCACTAGATGGTTCACACACTTTCATTCCTGGAAAACAAACAAACAAACAAACAAACAAACAAAAAAAACTAGTTAAATTGCATAATTTATTAGCTCATGTTCGATGATGAGAAAAGCGATTTGGAAAACCTATGCATTCTGTGTAAGACAAAGCCAGTTCTCTCTGAGTAAAGACTTTTGGTCTTGTGCAAATTTTGCAAACCACTGAATTGTTAATAGGCTCTTTGTTGGATGTTCTTATACTCTTAATAGACTCTACCTCACTTGTAGAAAAAAAAGTGGTGTTCTAAAGGAAGAAAAGGTAATGTCTATTTCATTAAACAAATTAGCAGAGTCAATAATGATATTTTCTTTGATGCTAAAGATTCTGCTACATGTCTATAACTATTAATCGGTAAAGGTATTTTATACCACAGTCTACCTCTAGTTTTACTTTCTCTGAAATCACTTATCAAATATATTTATCTCCATGCATTCAGACCTTTTACAAATATATATCTTTCTGTGATCACCTTTAAGAGCATAACCTTAATTCTGGCTTTCTACACTCTGTCTGGTTTATGGTGATATTAAACTCAGGCAATTTCACTTATTGAAATAAATCTGGGGATAAACCCGTTGATCTATAATTTAAGATTATTTGGCTGCTCACTGGCAAACGATTAGGTAGCATAATCATTTACTGAGCTTCAATCTGCATTTTTTTGAAATTCTTTTACGTACACCATGGTAGAGGAGAGTAAATAAATGAGAGATAAATAGCAGCAAGTCCCAGACAACTGAGCCATTTTGCAACTCTTTAGTCACATGTATAAGTCAAAATGCTTTCAGAGAGGTTAGGAGAAGACTGACTACCAGAATTGTCCAAAATGATTCATATTTGTGTATAGACACAGACACACACTCACAAACACATACACACATTTCTTGTAATGAACTCATCAGGGAGCTCCTCCCTAATTTAAGCTCAAGCTTGCAAAGAAGTCAATTGTTTTTTTCTTTTTCCTGACATTATTACATCAAAACAGTACCCAGGCATTAGACAGTATTTATTAGCTTGTAAGGCCAGAGATAATGATCCCACTCAATCAGAACACATGAATAATTCAATAGTTCCAACTTCACATAATTTCTGGCTCTACTTTTAAAACCAGAAAAAGAACCATTTGTATCATTTATTTATTTTTGGATACAATGGGTAAAAGATAAAGGAGGATTTGTTTCGTGTGTGTGTGTGTGTGTGTGTGTGTGTGTGTGTGTTTCCAAGAAAGAGAGCCTTTTGGCTCTTGCATTTCAAATTTGTCAAAGACAGTGCCAAAAGAACATGTATCTGTATGTAAATATGAAAAAACATTATATTACAAGGGGCACATATAGCAATTACCTCTATGAATTATTTCTACGTAAATTTGTTGAGGGTATTTTAATCATCGTGAATGGTTTCATATTATTTTACACACTAGTGGTAGGAAACAATTATAGAATCTGCAAGACCATTGAAGCTACAATTTCAGGGGTCATTTCTGCAGTGTGCAATTTGAAAAGTACATTTGAAAGAGGATGAACTGTTTTAAACACCAAGAAGTTGAAATAATTTAATCTTATGACAAAAAATGTTACTGTTCTTATTTTCTAACATGAACAATGAGAAACAATGGACAAGAGCACCAGTTTTCCCTCTAAAGCAGCTCTGTCCTAAGAACTTTCTACAATGTGTGATATCAAGATAGTCCAACATGGAAATCATTAGCCACATGTGGCTACTGAACACTTGAAATGTGGCTAATGCAACTGAAGAACTGAATTTAATTCTTATTTACTTTTAATTAATTTAAATTTAGACAGCCACATGTGACTAGCGGCTCCCTGTAAGACAGCATAGCCCTTAAGGCCTCAAGGAGAATGGCTATTACATTACAAACACTAACAGTAGATATTTATTATTAAGATATTTTAATCCTTCTTTTAAGTTTACCATTTCTGTAGAAATTCTCACTTTCTTATTACAGGCTATCCAGATATTTGTGATTAATGCATCATGTACTTTATTTTGAGAGTTCATTTGACATTTTGTGAAGTACCGTTCCAACTGCTGCTTTTGCTAAGATATACTATAATGAATGATGTATGATATAGCCATGGGAATGTATAAAGAGAAGCAGCAGATAAATTGGATGAGAGAACACTTTTATTTGTATCTCAATAGCTTAACAATGTGATTGTATTAATAATTTGAAAGACTTTGGGAAGAAACTTTATTTGGGAAGTATTTTCTAAAAAATACCTGGTCTTCAAGAAGGTAATTAGCTTTTCTAAAAATATAGAAAACTTATACCTTAGGAATTGTAGAAGTGTAAATTGACATTATTTTCTTTTTCATACCCTTGCAGTGGGTCTTTCCTCTTCTACATCTGGAATATTATAAAGAAGAAGAGGAATCAGTAAAGTTAAAAGTTAAAGGACAAGAGTAAGTAAGGTTAATTGATATACCTCTCAGGTTTATTTAAAGTTTGCAAACAGCTACCATATGCCTTGTTGCAATCAGTTGTCCCTAGAAGGAAGATCATTATCAAATTCCAAGATACAGATGCTTTGTTAACTTCCAAATACAGTCCAAGTGTGTGCTTGTGCATTCATTCTGGCCATTAATTAAGGGCCACTTGGAGAGACTTTAAGCTCTTAAACTGGATTAGTGAAAGTGATCAAAAGGACCAATTGAGTTTTGTAAATTGAGTTTTACAAGATAGGGGGTGGACTTTGAAAAGAACTTCCTAAATCAGACATTATTGATTCCCTCATCACAGTCCTAAAATGAAGATTGTCATTAAGAGGACTGGTGTAGAATCATCGACTGAATGTTGATTTTATCTGCACAGTAGATGAAATGTGATGTAACAACAATCAGTGGTAAAATTCCAAAAGCAAAATCCAATGATACTTCATGATCTGGAAGTTCATTTTGACACTGAAAGTTGTTTTCCCTGTAATAGTGACTGATTTAGAACAAAATCTCATAGCTATTCTCAAGGCATACTAAAAATATTTTGTATGGGCCTACATGGATGAATTTCTGAGTTGAATAATTGGAATGTTGTTAGACACAAGCATGATGCTTCTATAGATTTTCTACTATTATTGTTATTTTGTTAAGAAGTCATTTTTTGAGTTTCAATTTTGTATATGTTATTTCTAATCCTCACAAAACCATGCAGACTGTATACTCCTATTTCATAAGTGAGCAAAATGGGTTCAACGAGGTTAAATTTCTTTATGGTTTTATGGGCAGCAGCAGGTGCTCAAACTTAAAGTAAATCTTCAACCATCCAGATTAAAAGCCCTTGTATATCTTCAACACCATGTTATTTCTCTAATCTTCAATATAAGCACAAAATATTTTAGTCTGTCTACAAAATATTACTGTACAAAGAGGAATACATATGATCTAGGTCATTTTTCTGGGGAGGAATGTTGTCTAAAGTTAGGATTCTGTGTTATCAATGGAATCAGGCAATTTACTATTTCTGCTCATTTCCAAGAAGCATAGAATTCTCCAATGTTAGGCTCAAAAAAAGTCTTTCTTTTTGTCAACACTTGTCTTCTAGCCATTCTATGCTGTTCATTTTCTGATTCAATAGCAATGGTTCTGATTTAGCTCAGAGCCCCTTCAAGAAGTGAGTTATGGATTCCTCTCATGGGAGAAAAGATAAAGATACATATATATTTATACATATATGTAAGTAACTATATATTTATATATTTTATATACAAAGTAATACATATATCACATATATACAAAGTAATATACATTTATTTACATATGTATACATATATACATTTATACATATTTATATTTATATTTATTACATATGTATAAATATATACATTTATACATATTTATATTTATATTTATTACACATGTATAAGTATATACATTTATACATATATGCATATTTATATATTTATTTACATATGTATAAATATACATATATGTATAAATGTATACATACAAACAGATATGAATATATATTTATGTACATACGTATACACACCTATATATATTCATATATAGGTGTATATATAATTTTCCAGAGTTTAATGACCACTTAAATACAGTTTTGTCTAAAGTATACTAGGGAAGATAATACTATATATGGGTTCTTTATGAGAAGCAAGAGTGGTCAGTGTATCAGCATCCTAGGGTTGCCATAACAAATGGTAAAAAAGTTGGTGACTTGAAACAACAGAAGTTAATTCTTATTCTGTCACTGTTCTGGAGGCCAGAAGTCTGAAATTAAAGGGTCAGTATGGTTGTGCTCCCTCCAAAGGCTCTGAGGAAGAATCCTTCCTGGCTCCTCAACTTCTGGTGACTCCAGGCATTCCTTATGTCTGGATCACTCCAATCTGCCTCTGCTTCACATGGCTCATTTCAAAATTCTTAATTCACTCCCATCTCTGCCTCTGCTTCACATGGCTCATTTCAAAATTCTTAATTCACTCCAATCTCTGCCTCTGCTTCACATGGCTCATTTCAAAATTCTTAATTCAATTGCATCTGCAAAGACCTTTTCCAAATAAGGTCATATTAACAGTTTCCAGGGATTAACAACATGGACATATTTTTCAGAGGCCATCATTCAACACACTACAGTCAGTAAGGACTATTTTCTTTTTTACTCTCATTGCCCCATGTAAATGGTCCAGGCCTGAAAGTATTACTCATTGAAATGTAATTAACTCATAACAATTTGCAAAAAGAAAAAAGCAGGAAGGCAAACTGTAGATCTAAGTAGGAGGTAGTCTGTTTAGCGGTAAATGACGCAGATGTGAAAGTTGGACTGGCTGCCTGGGTTACAATCTCACTCACAGGATCTGTGTCTGAGGTCAACTCGTGAACTTCTGTCTTCACTTTTTTCATGTGTACAACAAAATGACCATCCTCCTCATAGGGTTGTTGTAAAGATTAAACGAAAAAACCCAGGCCAAGAATTTAGCATAGTGCTGGCCATGAAGTAAGTGCTAAGCAATGTTAAACATCAGTATATGTTTCCCTGAAGCATTCCTTGAAGTTTCTTAGGCATGGTGTATTTATCTATCTATCCATCCATCTTTCATTGACCTATTTATTTGCTTGTTTGGTTTACTAAAAATTATTATAAATAAGAACAAACCACAGATCCCAGAAATAAGAAGACTTTCTTTCTTAGAAGTCATTGTCGTGGACATTAACAAGTAAAATGACATATTTTTTTGCCTATAGATATTCTAAATATCCATTCACTCACCATTTATTGAGCATTATTATTTCTGGCCTCAAGATAGAAACAAAATACCAAAAGATGATTTGGAAAATTTCAGCTGTCAAATAATATACATTCTCATTCAGTGAGAGAAATGCATTATATAATACTTATAATAGAGCATAATTGGTGATTTAAAATTTAATATCAGACAGTGATGGGAACAGAAGGAAATGCAGGGAACATGCAGTTTAGAAGTGTGAGGGGAAAGGAAGATCAGAAGACTTTTTCTCAAATGACAGCTTATTATAGAGGAAAGAGCATAGATAGAAAAATCTGGGAAAAGTCAGGAATGAATCCTATCTTTGCCACTAATGAGCTATTTTCCTTAAACTCTCAGCATCCTCATCTATAAAATTATGTAATATCTATATCACCGAATTGTTGGGATTAATGAAATAATGCATATAAAACAATGTATGGCACCCAGCTCAAGATAAGCACATACCAGCTATTTAGTTGTTGTTATAATCACTATTAGTCAATTTCCTAGATCACAGCAGAAGTTTAAATAGTTTCCTTCCTTTTCCTGGATGGCAGTTCCCATTTCAGAACCATTTAACCAAGGAAGCCCTTAGTACCTGCATCGCTTCTTTCTGCCTCGTTTTTCTATAATCTATGATAGTAACATATATCTGTTCAAATAATCTGTTCTTCTCTATGCTATAATAATCTCCCTGAAAATTGGAAAGATATTCTATTCATGTGTGTTGTCCTAGCATATGATAAAATATTCAGTAGTTAGTAAATGTTTCTTGAACTAATACGATTTCAGGCACACCTTCCTGCCTCCTACTCCCCGAAATCTGATAGCTGTATTAATACCTTCTAAGAGAAAGAGAAATTCCTTATAGATAGCTTTAGATCAGAGCTTTAGTACAAGCCCCTTTTAGTGTAATTGTATTAGTTTTCTATTGCTATATACCAAATTCTCTAAAACTGAGTGACTTGGAACGGCACATATTTCTTAACTGATATTTGATGTGTGGCTTAGCTAGGTTCTTTTCTTGTCCTGAAGTACCTATTAGTTGATCTATTATAGTAGAGCCATCATTAGAAAAATAATTCATCCTACTAGAAGAGTTATATTGTGTGTTATAAATTACTATAATGACACACTGCACTTGATAGTTATTTAGTGCCTTCTGATTTACCATAAAATTTAACCATTGTGTATTTGAAGAGAGACAAATAAAAGTTCATTTTCTTGGTTTCTGAGAAATGGCAAACACAATATGCTCTAGAATAATAATGAGAAGTTGGGAGTTACTGTATTTTCTGTATCAGAGTCTGTGATTACCTAGATAGGGAAGTTACATTTCTTAACTTTATTTGTATTAAAGTCAGTTGATGTTTTACTACATAATGATGGTTGTAAAGCTAATCTGGGTTGTGATATCCGCGTGTGTTATCACATAGATTGTTTGCTTGATTTAGCCAGTCTGGCTGCCTGAGTAAGTGACCTCTTCCCTCATCACTGTCCCTTGCAGGTTTCTTTAATGCCTGTAGGCTAATGAAAAAATACACTTTCTCAGCCTGAAGAGGACTTTGCTAGTAGTTGGGCTTTCTTTATGGAACCTCTAAATCAGGGCTCCATTCAAATGACTTCAGGAGCCAGAAAGATGGAGTTACAGAGTAAAAATTTATAATGTCCAATAATTGAGCTAAACACATACCTCATCCACAAGGAAAAATATTATTCATACTCAATGAATTATTCCTACTGAGGAATATGGGCCTCGTGATGTCCATGAATCATGACTAGGGAAGCATCTATGACTTTTGTATTAAATTACCCGTGAAGAGATTAATTTTTTAAATGCTTAAGCTCTATTGGCCAGGTATGGTGGCTCATGCCTGTAATCGCAGCACTTTGGGAGGCTGAATTGGGTGGATCACCTGAGATCAGGAGTTTGAGACCAGCCTGGCCAACATGGTGAACCTCATCTCTACTAAAAATACAAAAATTAACCAGGTATAGTGGCACATGCCTGTAATCCAGCTACTCAGGAGGCTGAGGCAGGAGAATTGCTTGAACCCAGGAGGTGGAGGTTTCGGTGAGTCAGGATCCTTCCACTGCACTCCAGCCTGGGTGACAGAACGAGACTCTGACTCAAAAATAAATAAATAAAATGCTTAAGCTCCATTGTTTTCTTACACATTTTATATTTCGTTTAGCAAATAAAATAATTTATCACTATATGCTAAATTCATCAGTCATTCAAGGATTATTTTCCAATATATATTTTTAAATGCACAATGTAATTATATATAATTGTATATAATATATTGCCTATAACGACTTGAAAAAGGATGCCCATAGCTAACTATTACCCCCATTCTGGAAATGTGGGCTTTCAGTAGAGGAAAGTTTTAAGTGGAATGAGTTTTGGAAGCTGCTGTGTCATTTTGACTATTTGGAGTGGTGAAAAAAATGTCTGGGGATCCTCCATTGTTCACTCAGTCATCACTGAGCACCTATTGTATATATAGCAGTGTTCTAGAACTTGGAGATACAACAAAGTCCCTGACTTCATCAAGTCTATTAGTGCAATGGGGAATGATGGGCAGGCAATAAACAATGTCAGATAGTGAAAAGCGCTATGTCAAAAAATAAAAATAAAGACAAGATATGAGGTTAAGAGGGTGATAATGGAATAAGTTTAGGGTTACAGCAGTGGTTCTCAACCAGAGCAATTTTGCCCTCCAGGTGACATTTGACAATGTCTGCAGACAGTTTTGGTTGTCACAACTGGACAGATACTACTGGTATCTACTGGGTAGAGACCAGCACTGCTGCCAAAGATTCTGCAATGCACAGATAGCCCTGTCCCACACAACAAAGAATTATTTGGGCCAAAATGTACAAAAACTGAGAAACATTGACTTAGCAGTAGAGAGAGGGTACAATAGACAGAATCTCCAAAGACCTGAGGGAGTGGGACATTCACATTACTTGGAGAACAGAGAGGGCAGCAAGAATGAAAGCTCCAAGCCAGGAAGTGACAGGTATGATTAAAGAAAAGATTCTCTTTTTAAGATATTATTAAATGACATCTTTCTAGTCCTTCCGAATACTGGCAAGCCTAAGGCATAAAAACAATTAAAAACTTACTACCATACATTGTAAAACATAAAACTTGTAAATTAAGCTAACAAATTGTTAAATAAAAAACATTTTGTTCCTCTACCTTAAAATTTACAGTGGTAAAATTAATAATATATAAAGCTGTGGTTTTCATAAGACGGAAATTTAGCAAAATACTGAATTATATTATTACTGTGCATATTGGGATGGCCTATTGAGGAGACTGAAACAAAGAAGTGATTCATAAATTGTTACATATTTTTAAATAATTTTTTAACCTGTGGTTCAGCAAAGCCATTAATCGTGTTATAATAATTTTTTTACATAATTTGTATTCTATGGGCACAACTGCTTATTACAAAATCCTTCTTGAATAAATGTAGATTTTAAATAGTCTTCAATATGGGGAAATTTCATTCTGCTAAAGAAATAGAATCTGAAATAGGAAATAAAATTATTAAAACAACATTTATATTTGAAAATAAATGTTGGCTTTTGCATGTCATATTCAAAATTATAATTAAGTTACATATGATGAATTATCATTGTCACAGAAATATTTCAAAAGAATTTTGCTATGGTCTGAATGTGTTCCTCCAAAATTCATATGTTGAAATCTAACTCCCAAGGTAACAAACACTATTAAGAGATGGGGCCTTTGGGAAGTGATTAAGTTATAAAGACAGAACCTTGAATAATGTGATTGGTGTACTAGAGACCCCAGAGAACTTGTTTACCCTTTTACCATGGGAAGACACTACAAGAAAGTGGCACTTATGAACCAGAAAGTGGGCCTGAGACACCACATCTGTTGATGCCTTAATTTTATACCTCTCAGCCTTGATAACTGAGAGAAATAAATTTCTGTTGCTTATATGCTGCCCAGTTTATGATATTATGTTACGGTAGCCCAAATGGAATAAGACAAGTTTCATTTTACCATATGATATTACCATTTATATAATGATTTCCAAACATCTCTTAAAACAATATCTAGATCCCTACAGTTCTTAAGTTCTTCTTAAGAACTTCTTCTTAAGTTCTTCTACTTTTAGATATTTTATTGTTGAAATACAATAAAGAAAACTAAAAACAGCAATATGTTGCTCAATTTATTCAATTTATTGTCAACTGAGATTATTCCTTGATCTAAAATGGTTTCTATAGAAATTAGTTTTGATTTTATTTTACAAGAATCTCCTTGATAGTCATACAAAGTTTTTAACTAATGTTCTTGTATTAGAATGCCACTTTTGTTGCATATTTTACAACTAGGTTTTTTGTTTGTTGTAAAGAAACTCTTTTCCTAAAGTTAAGAAGTATTTTCTGTTTGGGATTTTTTGTAAGATTTTGCTAACATCTCTAAGTTCAATCAAAAACTTATGCTAAATAATCATAAATAAAATTCATTCAAAATTAATTTTATTGTGTGCCAAAGACAAAAAGTCCTTTTTTTTTTGTTTAAAAATAGTTATATTTGCTTAGGTCATCTAATGTATCGCATGCCTTATCTATTTTAAAATTCTTTCCTTTAATATCAGTTAGTTGAGATTCCCAGATTGTGTCCAAATGGTTAGAAGATCAAATTTGATATGTGTTTCATCAAGATGTTCTATCTTGGACAGATCTAGAAAATATTCAGTATAATCTTTGAATTGTTCCAAAGAATGCCTTTGCTACTAAGACTTTTGTTTGATAAGTTTGTCTCTTATTATCTCTTGCTGACAAGTTCAAATTACTTTTTTGTATAAAGTACAAAGAATACTTCTGGCTTTTTCCCAAAATTTAGCTGGTACACCTTTTTCTTTACAATGGCATTAGCTTCAGTATTAGAGACTTGTCTTCGATTATATTTAATCAATCCCTGAAGTTTAAAGGTGTTTTTCCAGTGCTTCACGTCACCTTATTTTAAAAAGTTGTAAAGGAGATGAAATACTCTAATTTTTAAATTTTCATTTTCTATTCCTGGTAGTTGAAATATATACAAACACACTGTCTCTGTAGATTGTTGAGTGACAATGTAAATGAATTGACAGCTTGCAAGGTCTTTTATATGCAAGTTAGGTAGATAGAATACAGATGCCCCAGTGATGTTCACATCCTAATCCCTGGAAGCTGTGAATATGTTAGGCTAAAGGGCAAAGGAGAATTAAGGGTGGGATTAAGATGACTAATCAGCTGACCTTAAAATACAGAGATTACACAAGATTGTCTGAATGGGCTCATGAAAACACAGGGGTGTTCTTCTTTTTTTTTTTTTTTTTACATGGAGTCTTGCTCTGTTGCCAGGCTGGAGTGCAGTGGCATGATCTCCGCTCACTGCAACCTCCGCCTTCCAGGTTCAAGCGATTCTCCTGCCTCAGCCTCCCTAGTAGCTGGGACTACAGGCGTGTGCCACTATGCCCAGCTAATTTTTTGTATTTTTAGTAGAGACGGGGTTTCACCATGTTGGCCAGGATGGCCTCGATCTCTTAACCTACACGGGATCCTTAAAAATGGAAGAGGAAGCTAGAAGAGAGCATCAGAGGGAAACATGACTGTGAAGGAATGGTCAGAGAGATGGAGCATTGCTGGCTTTGAAGGATGTGGGCCATAAGCCCAGGAATGTGGTTAGATGCTAAGAGTTGGAAAGGTGAAAAAAAAAAAAAAAGAATTCTCACCTAGAACTTCCAGAAAGGAACAAGATTTGTTGATATTGTGATTTTAGTCCTGTGTCAGACTTCAGACCCACATAACTAAAGCAACATTGGAAAATCTCAGAAATATTAGGCCGAACAAGATAAGCCATACACAAACAATTGTATTATTCCACTATATTGCTGTATCAACAATAACATACTTTATATAAAATAATACAATGGATTAATATGAATACGACATGGGTTATTTTGTGCTTTATATATCAGCAAATATAGCTGAATATTATTTCATTATATGAACACACCACAATTTCTCCTTTAGATGGAAATGTGGACTGTTTTCAGGTTTTAGTTAGTGTTCATAAACCATGCTCTTAAACATATTTTTTTCTTTGTGTTTTTGATACTCAGGACTCCCTTGCATGAAGCCTGGGGCTGTGACCTCTCTAAATTAGAATTCTTCCTAATTATGTACCACCTCCCTAAAAATACCTTTATTTTTTTACATTGTAATACTAAAATTCAAACTTTTCTTTCTTTATTGCAGCAACTTAGAACCCTGCTATTAAAACTACTGCTATTAATAATAATGATAGCAGCAGTAAATCACTATTATACAGTTACATATCATCTCTTGATTCTTGTAAAAATACTCACTCTGAAGAAGTCCAGAGATGTGAAATGTCTTTCCTAAGATACTATGGCAAGTGGAAATAGAACCTGAATCCAAGTGAGACTTTTGACTTAAATCCCTACACCCTTTCCATTGCATTCATTTACCTCATACCTTCATTAATCTCTTCTTTCATTTATTCATATAGTTACTGAATGCTTATGACATATGAGATGCTGTGCTACCATCTCTTATAATAGTATATTGTATATTTATGTAATCATGCATGGTAATATCATATGACATATTCTGTTTTTCTATTTGCTGACTATAATAGAGAAAGACCAACATTTTGTGAGGTTCCAAATGGGAACTCACTCAATTTTCAGAAATGTGCCTACTTTAAACAATAAAAAATAACAGAATAGAAATTCATCATGCCCTTGCCCATGTACAGAGAGTTAATTAGCTCTTTAACTTTTATCACATGACTTACTTGTGTTGTTTCACATATAAGATAATAGAAATGTATGCTTTCCCTTCTTATAAAAATAGCAATATTTGATTAGCTTATTTATTTGACATGATGTAAATAATGGAACCCCTGATGCCTAGTCTAAATTTGATTCGTTTTAGTTATCTACTAGTAAATTATTATTATTCAGGTTATTCATAACAGTATTTCCTTAACTTATTTGATGTTAAACCTAAAATAATCATGTATTTCCCACAGAGCAAAGACTCATGAACTCTAATGCCTGCTTGCATAAAGGAACAAGCAAAAAGGTTTTTCACACACACACACACACACACACACACACACACACACAAGCTTCATATGTTGACACTAGCTTTATTTAAATGTTCAATATGCAGTAAGCACCAGATATATCACAAATATACAATATGGATCAATAATCATTTAAAAGATGATATACAATGAGATGGTTATTGGACTATACTGCCTATGTGTAACTGGGCAGTTTGAATGCCATGCTTCATACATTGCTCATGTAATTTTCTAGGTTTCTCTACAGTGGCACCTCTCAGGGAATTTTTGTATAAATAACCATCTAAATACATGTAATTTTTTGAGCCCATCTATATAACACTTATTTTGGCGTTGGGGTTTTCCTGTTTGTTTGTTTGTTTTAAGAGAAATAATGTTACTAGTATCAGGTTCCCTTGCCGTTTTGTTGGTTTGTTTTTCTGGAACACATATTGATCCCATAGAAAGTCGTTTGGGAGAAACTAGTCTCGCTTTTTTCTCTTTGCTAGTTCTAGTCACAATGTTGAGGCAGCGAGGTTTTGTCAATCTAGAGTTTCTGTGTGGCTGTGTTTATCTCTGGCTGCATTCCAAAAGGAAACACAAATAATGTCTGCATAATCACTTCCTTTGTTCCTTTTCACCAGCCTGTATCATTGACAGTGTTCTGTGGATGGAGTTACAAATGATAGTATCATAACATCATGCCAACTTTTAAGCACTTATACACCAGATTTCATTTTTTTTTAAATGTGTCACAGTTGGGCACACAAATACGAAGACTGGATTCCCACATACAAAGTGAACAGAATAAATTCCTTGATAATACTGAGCCTTTAAACAGAAAAGGAGAAAATATGTACTTGGATAATTGAGCTCATCTTTATCAATGAAATTTGCCTCAACATTTAACTTCTTCTCTACTGTCTAACATCTGCTTGCTTACTTCTCTTCTTAGACTTCCTCTCTTGATGACCAAGATCCAAAATCAGATTAGCTATGTCTCCACTGTACCCCCAATACAGTCCGAGTTTCAAATTATAACACTTTCTCTCACTGTAAAGTGATTTTGTGTTTGTTTTTCTGTATTTCCTAGCAGACTGTAAAATCTCTTTGAACAGAGACTATTTCTCTGGTTCACTGTTGTATCATCAGTGTCCAGCATGGTATTTTGTATGAGAATATCTGTATCTATCTCTATCTCTATATATTAAGAGGGACATAGACCGAATATTAACAATGATGAGGACATAATCATGTTATTTCAATTCTGGTGTTGATTGTATTGAAGAACACAATGTCAATGATATTCTGATGTCTTTATTATATACCATACATTGGATTGACACTTGTGAATATTAGATTGGCTGAATATTTCAGCAATCAATTTTTCTAAAATGAGTACTGAAAAATATTGGCTCAGTTAGATCTCAACTGTATAGTTGCTTTGTTGAGGTATTCTTTTTTTTCCTTTTCTCCCTTCTCTCCTTCCCTCCTTCCTTTCTTTTTGTGGTTGAGTTCCTGTTCAGGAAAACTTTTTATCTATCACACAGTTAAATTCTGGAAAGCACTGGTAAGTTTGAATTCTATGTAGTGGTTTTTCTTGTTGTTGACTTTAAATAGGCTTGTGCCTTGTGGCTGCTATTATGAAATACAATTGTAATTTTTTTTTAATTTTAAGTTTTTTTCAGGTAAACTTTTGAGTATCTTAGATACTTCTCTTTGAGTAGAATTCACAATTCTATATTGTAGGTGATAGGTCCCTGAAGTGAGTTTAAAATGAAGTAGTCTACCAGGGGAAAAGTGAAAAAGACTTGATAACCCATGGTTCAAGACTCTTCAGGGTCCTCCAGAGAAAAGAACCAATAGAATGGATAGATAGATAGATAGATAGACCATGAGTGACACACACACACACACACACGCGCATGCACACACACACACACACAGAGAGAGAGAGAGAGAGAGAGAGATTTTAAGGAATTGGCTTCCCTAATTGTGAAGGCTGGTAAGTCCAAAATTTGCAGGTAGGCTGCAGGTAGGAGAGCCAGGAAAGGGTTAATTCTGCAGTTTGAGTCTGAAGGCAGTCAGCTGGTCGAATTCCTTTTTCTTTGTGAGAAGTCTGTCTTTATTAAGACCTTCCACCCACATTTTGGAGGATAATTTGCTTTACTTATACTCTACTGATTTAAATGTTAAACTCATCTAAAAATGTACCTTCATGGAAATATCTAGAATAATGTTTAATCTAGATATTTCTAGACACTATGGCCTAACCAAGTTGATTGACACATAAAATTAACCATCACAGTCCATATAATACACCTCTTTTCTTTCCCCATATCTAACAGACATCGACTGTTTAGAAGAGCACAGCTGTTGTGAGAATCCTGGTTGGGATCTCTTCTACCACAGCAAGGAGTATTTAACAATCAAGAGCCAGCAAACAGGATCAATCATTTTTGCCATTAAATTTAGAATAGGCTATGCCATCGACTTGTGTGGCTTTAGATATTCATTTAAATGGTTCTAAAACAGTATGCATCAGTTTCCTCATTGTCAGGAATAACTATACAATCACACAAATGTGGAATGTAGCATACACATTGTAGAATACAATCATTTCTATTGCCTTGTTATTTCTGTGATAAATGCAGAGTATCTGATATTGAATATTGGAAATGGAACCCCAGAGGCTAGAAGCTGGCTCTAAATTTAGAGTATAAGATCTAATTGGGTTCTAAATTTGACAAAATGATTGTTCCTAGTTCCCAGTCAATGATAAGTACTAGAAGAACCATAAACTACATACGTACCACATTTTCTTTTACACTTGTAAGTACACCAATTGCTTTTTATCCGTGTTTGAATTTTTCCACAAGGCACAATCAAGACTGCTTGTAAAAACATTTATCTACATGGGAAAGGGAAGCTCCATATTTTGGCCATATGCAAAGACAGGTAGCCATCTGGAAGGGGTCTGTTTCTGTGTGTCCAAGATGTGAATGGCCTTCTCTGATAATAAACAAAGTGCCCAAAGAACTTGTCAAGGGGTTTGTCATAAGGTAGACCAAGTGCTCACAATCCCACACAAGAAATATACTATGTAGCAGGGTCTGTTCTCTACTTGATGCGTGCAAGTTCCATTATAGCTAATGGGAATTACATGTGCATTTTCAGGAAGCACTATGCTGTGTGAACTTCAGAGGAAAGAAAACATAGGCATGAGATTTTAAAAGAAAGAAAGAAGGAAAAGTAACAGAAAAGAAAAGAAACCCAAATCAGTTTGCTCCTGTACTCCTGTATTGATAATAAAAAATGTGGAGGCTGAAAATGAAAGTGTGCACTTTTTAAAAAAACTATAGTTATGTGCCCTCCCAAAGATGTGTAAGCCCAGATTCACAAGAGTATATTTGGCAACTGGTACTTTAGCTATTCATTTGCTTCCATAAAACAGTAGGTATATTGCATGGGGTGTTGACTTCATTTTTCTCTTTTTAGTTATCTATTTTAAGTGATTTAAAAATATTATAATTATAAATTCTGGAATTAATGTACCTATATAAATATAAACTTCATTTTACATAGACCAGAAAATACGGGCTGGGGAAAGTATTTATATGTCAAAATATACTTCAAATATTAACAGTTGTGTAGATAGTGTCAGAATATATTTAAAATTTCATTTTTAGGCAATAGTTGATATAAATATAATTTTTTTTTTGTTAAAACAGGTAAGATCAAAACACAAATAAGAATGGTGCTTCTTCGAAGTACATAAAATGTTTGGAATGTGTAAATATTTTGAATTCTTGCCACATAGCTAAGTATGAATTCCTAGCATGGATCAAAATCTTCCAAAGAAATCTTGGCAGAAAAGCACAAACCACACACACACAGAAAATATCTAGTCAGTCCCATGAAAAGAAATAAACAGACTACAAATAGAAATTGCTTTATTTCCAAGTCAATTCATTTTGGCAAACTACGTGGTAATATAATGTCTTTTCTATGGTGATGAAAGAATAGTTTTAAGTGTAAGTCATGAATAGACCTGTTACTAATGGTTAACATTTACCACATGATAGTTAATATTCATAATAGGGATAGATACAGTTTTATGCTATATAATTTAATCAAATGCCATAAGAATTTTCTAGATTTTTTTTTTTAACTGACCAACATTCAATTATCCCTGTGTGTGGTTTCTGTGCACAAAGGAGAGAGTTTCTCTTTTACATTGCTGCCATGACCCCTGGGGCTGTAAGAATTATTAAGATCACAGCCACTACTTAGATTTGCATGAGCAATTAAAAATTCTGGAACTTATCTAGTCCCACTGGATGAATTTTCTAACATGTTAATAATAAAGTTGATAAAGATAATTACAATGATGGCATTTATTAAGGGTCTACTCTATGCTCTACATAGATCGCTGTTCCTTGACACAATAATCATGATATATACTTACAGCAAAATGCCTATTACAGATGAGGAAACTGGGCTCAGAAAAGCTAAATAACTTTTCCAAGATTTCACAGCTAACAAGTATCTGAATGACTAAGATCAAATGTCTATGACCTAAAGCTTGTGTTTTTCTCCATTTGCTATGTTATCTTTATGTGGCTAAATGTTTATCTTATACTCATGAATTAACTGGCTATATATACTAGAGGTGATCAAACAAAAATTTAATATGCCATAACAAATAATTTTTATTTGTAAAAGAGAAAAGGTATTTCTCATATAACTTAGTTCACAACATAACTTTTTATTTTTAGTAGAATCCAAGTAGAGTAAAGCCACTATCACATTTTTGTTATATTTTAAAATGTAATCTAATGACTACAATTTTGTTGCAGGTAAAATGCACATTGTATCAAATATATATGTGTTATGCAAGTGTGTCTTGATTAAAAAATGATTCAGCATATTTATTATTTAAATTCTGAAATTGGAGGATGTCTGTTAAATTTGGACATTAAAAAGCATCAAAGTACTAAGTTATTTTTGCTTATCTTAGCCATTCTTTAAATCCATAACTAGAAATGAACAATCTACCAGTATTAAGGTTCTGAGGCATCTGTTTCCTAACCAAACATTCCATATTTTAGAGTTCCATCCAAGTGCGTACATATTAGTAGCTTTTGCTAGCAGATTAGATGCTAGATGCTTAAAGCTTTTTATTCCACCTCCCCCACCCCGCCCCCACAACGAAGTTTTTGAAATAGAAAAGAAAACTTCCTTCTGTTTGACTCAAATTGTGTTTCCAGATGTCCAGGGTCAAAGGTTG
This sequence comes from Papio anubis, assembly GCF_008728515.1. Lineage (NCBI taxonomy): Eukaryota > Metazoa > Chordata > Mammalia > Primates > Cercopithecidae > Papio > Papio anubis. The sequence goes on from NC_044977.1 coordinate 143,757,645, forward strand.
GAAACGAAAGTTTTGAGTTTTGGCCTACTCTAACCAGACAGCATGCCCGAATGGGCAAGAGCTTCCCCAGAGGGCATCCTTTTGTAGTTTTTATGTTTTCTCTGGTCTCCCGTGCTAAGAAGTCCATACCCCTCTGCTGACTTATGCCATTCCGATTCCACTTCGTAAGTGGTCTAAGCCTCTTGGATTTACTCTTTAGCAGTTGACTATTTTGAACCATTAAAGTGCTTGTTATAAATGCATAAATTTGGAAAGTTTATAATTATCTTCTGGCTGAGTATGATGTGTCAGGTTCTATTTGGTAACATTTGTTCTCTCTTTTTGTCAACTACCATTATGAGATGAGAGATAGGGTGTAAATTAATAAAATATAGATACATCAAGAACTTGATTTTATTTTGCTCTGCTGAATGGTTGATCTTTAACCATTGCTTTATGTTTTAAGAATTTTTTTGCAGGCCATTTTTATTTGGAGAATATTCTAGAAATTGAGAATTTTACTAGAAAATATTTAAAATGGTTCATCTCAAAGGCGTGAATTATGATGCCAACTTGAAATACCATGTTATCAAAAATAAACCTAGAGCAACATCTCAAACTTTTGTTTTTCTTAATAGTTACGAAATTTATGAAATACGCTAAATAGTTTGTTATATTACAGGAAGTAAGAACAAATACACCTTGAACACCTATTAAGGCAGTGTCTAGCACAGAGCAGGAACAATAACAACGAAAATGGTCTCTTCTGTTCTACTATGATTAAGTTGAATGGTAACACATACTCTCCTTTTTCCATAGCTTATTCTAAGTTCTGAGATTTTATGTGGATTTTAAAACTATGGGAATCTCATCAAATGGTCTGTAAAGTTGTCTGTCTCACTAATACCTCACAGCCCTATAGTGAGGAGGTCACAGAGGAGAGTCGAAGACAAGAAAGACAGGATGTGAGGAAGCAGGAATAACAGTAATAAAATATTAGTATATATGCTTGAAATAACTTATTATCTGTAATCAATGTGGGAGAATATAACATAGGAAATAATGCAATGCAAGTGTAAGCACAGCTATGCACTTGGGTTCTGTTCTCAAATCTCAGACATTCCGTTCTCACTAATATAAATATGCCCATATTCAAAAGGAGAGTCATAGGACAGACTTCTAACAAGATCTGCTCATGTCTTTCAAAAGCTGTATTTAATCAAGGGCAACTATTCCTTGCTCTAAGAGTTTGTTGCACCCATTAAGTACTGTATTTGGGAAACATGAGATTGTAAAATTGCATTTCCCAAATATAGTGAATAAATAATAAAGTGTGCTGCTATTTTATTATCAATTATTAAGTTCTGTACATAATCTTATAATATAGAATTCTGCTTTTTAAAAAGTTACGACCTACACTTAGTTGCTTTAAATAATGTATCAAACTGTTTACATAAAAAGAAATATACTGCTTGTAAATTGTTCAACTTTAAGTAGTATTCAATGGAGTGATTGAGGGGTAAATCTTAGAAGTCAGATTGCATGGCCATTTAAATCCTGGCTGTCTCCATCTGGCTGGGTACTTTATTCATCTATGTTAGTGTTACTTTATCTGTAATTATCTCATAGGTTTATTATGAGGAATAAAAGATGTGGTATATATAAAGCACTTAGAGCACAATCTCATAGCTATTAGTATTAATCAGAAAGTGAGCTCCATGGGGACAGGGATTTTTGTGTCTTATTTGTTCACTGATGTATTCCAAATACCCAAGAGAGTGATTTCCAAATAAATAAATATATCGACCAATTTAAAGAATAATTTTTAATTATACTTTTATGATAAAATATGACAATTTTTATCAATATCAGCAGAGAGTAGAAATAAAATTCTATTCAAATATAGAGAAAATACGCAGAGAAAATTGGAATTGGATTCACTTATTAAAAACTACTAATTTTTTATTTTTTAATTTATATCGTTGTAGCTAATTAATGTAGCTTACAGAGTAGTCATTTTTGGGAATGTTCTGAGATTTCTATGTAATCTAAAAGGTGTTCCATTTTCTTGTAATATTCAACGTGTGTTTGACGAGAACACATTTTCTATTTGCAGGACAGAATATTGTAAGATATATAGTATATCAAACTCACTTATGTTGTTAAACTCTTCTCATTTGTGTCTGCTTGATTTAGTATGTTTTCGAAAGACACAGCTAAGAAAAAAAATGACACATAGTAATACAAGAAAATATGGTGAGGGAAAATGTATAACAAGTAACTCTAATTAAAATACAAATTATATAGCAACATTATTTATTAGATAAAACAGAATATAAGGGGAAAATCATTGGTAGGGATAAAGAGTAGCATCCCATACTGATAAGGTAAGCAATTTGTAAGATTTTATATTAATTATAAACTTCTATGTACTTAATACTTTAGGTTTAAATATATAAAATAAAATATGACTAATTTGAAATGAGATTTTATCAATCCAGCCTCAGTAGTGTATTTTAACATACACTACTGTATAGAAATTGATAAAATCAAGCAGACACAATCAGAAAAGTTTAACATAGATGAGTTTGATATAATACATATCTTATAGTTTTCCATCCCACGAATTGAAAATGCATTCTTGTCAAAAAGACATGGAACATTACTAAAACAGAACACCTTTTAGACCATGTAGAAATCTCAGAAAAGTTCCAAAAATAACTACTCTGTAGGCTACATTAATTTACTACAATGACGTAAAAAAAAATAAGAAATAAAAAAATGAAACCACAGCAAACCTTCCCTTCCCTTAGTCTTGGAAACATGAGACTCTCCTAAACTACTTGAAAATAAATATATTTACATATAGAAGACAGAAGAAAAAGACAAACAAACAAATACTTATAGAGAAATTCAAAGTAAATAAAAGAGGGAAAGAAAAAGAAAAACGGCAGAAATTAAGAAATGCTCAAAAAAAAAAAAAGTTCCTTAAAAAGAATAAAACAATATTAAAATTCAGGCAAGATCACTCAAGAGAATAAAAACAAAGGCACATATAAATAATATTAGGAACAAAAACGAGGGTGTAATTGCAAATGGAACCTAGATTTTTAAAAAAATATAAAACCATGGTCAATAACTTAATCACTGTAAATTGGAACTTAGATGCAATGGATTATTTTATAGATAACCATAAATTTCTAAAATTGAATCAAGAAGAAATAGAAAAACCAGGGTATATCAATAACCAACAAATAATTGAATTAGTAATTATAATCTCCTCCCAAAGAAGATAACATGGTCAGACACGTTTTAGGGACAAGTCATAGGATGTATCTGAAGAAAAGAGATCACCTTTCTCCAGTCAAATCCTAAAGAATGCATAAATCAAGGTGAACAAAACAGAATAAGGTCACTTGCTCAATGCTCTATCATTTTCTTCTTTATCTTCCTAAAATTCAGTGTAGTAAAATTTTAGGGGAAATAATATGAGACCTAGAATATGCTAATAAAGTGACTCCCTATTTCCACCATGAATTCTTAAAATAAGCCGCAAACATGAATGTAGCCATGCATTATAGATCGAATAGTCCAGTTTCTTCAATAACTCACTCTCTTTTGGAGATCCTCATTCTGAAAGATTGGAGACACCTGGCTTTTCCACAGGATTTCCTCTAGAAGAAAGATACCCAACTCTATAGACCAAAAGTCATCTCTGTGTCTCTGCCACAAATTCCCAATCTTAACCACACATCTCCTCTCACACTTGATAGGGAAAATAGATCCACTAGACTTATCTGTGACTGCTCATCCTTCAATTTCCAATAGTACACATGAATATTTATCTCTCTCTCTCTATATATATATATCTATATATATCTCTCTATATAGATATATATAGAGAGAACACATATTCTCTCTTTATTTTATTTTATTTATTTTATTTTATTTTATTTTATTTTTTTTTTTTGAGACGGAGTCTCGCTCTGTCACCCAGGCTGGAGTGCTGTGGCGAGATCTCGGCTCATTGCAAGCTCTGCCTCCCGGGTCCACGCCATTCTCCTGCCTCAGCCCCTCGAGTATCTGGGACTACAGGTGCCCACCACCACGCCCGGCTAATTTTTGTATTTTTAGTAGAGACGAGGTTTCACCATGTTAGCCAGATGGTCTTGATCTCCTGGCCTCGCGATCTGCCCGCCTTGGCCTCCCAAAATGCTGGGATTATAGGCGTGAGCCAGTGCGCCCAGCCGAAAACACATATTCTCTATCCCTCGTTTCCTCAAAGAAAGACCCAAGTCCAGGTTCATTGCATTATGTGCCCGTTATGGATTTTCAACCTCTTTAATGTGTTTCTTTTATTCTGAGCCTTTTCCTCACCCTCCACCATAGAGTAAAAATAAAACAGACATAAAACACCTCTATTAGCTTTATATTGCTGCATAACAATGACCACGAACTCAACAGCTTAAACCAAACACAAATTCATATCTTACCATTGATGTGGACCCTAGTCTCACATGGCCTGGTGAGGTTCTCTGCTCAGGGTCTCTCATGACTGAAATCAAGTTGTCAGTCAAGGTTGCCATCTCATGTGAGCCTCAGGATTCTCTTCCAAGCTTATTCAGGTTATTGGGAACATTTAGTTCTTTGAGGTTGTAGTACTGAGGTCCCTGCTTTCTTGTTGACTGATGACTAGAGTCTGTTCCTACAGGCTGCCTCCAGGTCCTTGCCATGTGACCTCTCCACAGGTCATTCACAGTATAGATGTTTGATTTTTTTTCCGGGCAAATTGAAAGTCATCTCTCTGACTTTCTCTTTGGAGCTGGAGAAACCGTGCATGCAAAAGGCTTCCCTGATTAGGTCAGACCCACCCCAGATAATCTTGTTACCATATAAAGTACCATGTGACATAATCAGGAGAGCACCATATCATTGTACTGATTGGTTCTATTCACACTTGAATACCAGGGGATTATGCAAGTGTGAGATTCAATGGGGATCATCTTAGAATTCTGCCTTTCACAACACCCAAATCAAATAGAAACAAAACAAACAAAACAAAACAGCCTTTACTTGTAACTCCCTTTCTTATTTCTCTTCACTGCTGCACTTGAGATAATAATACATTTACTGATTTCTGTACTTTCTCAACTCTTATTCCAAAATACACTTTCCTTTAAAACTATTCTGTGCCTATCCAATTGCTCATTAGCCATCCCCATTCAGAACATCTTTTAAAAATTATGTCCAAATAGAAATTTCTCATTTATCACCCTCCTTTCATTTATTTTATTTTTTCAATATAGTAGCCCAATCAAATATCTTTTCTTCCAAAATAAAATTCTGAAATTATACTTGATTTTGTCTACTCCCTTACTTCCCACAGAAGGTCGTAATTAAGTCTTGTAAAGCTTACTTAGAAGTGTGAAAGCTCGTCCCTTTCCAGGAGGTTCAGCCATTATTTTCACTCAGTTTCTCTTTAGGATATGGGCAGTCACCTCCCTGCTCATCCTGCCATCTGCAGTCACTATCTCTGTCTCTCAACAACACTGTTCTTCCCCACTGTCTCCCCAGAGATAGAAATGTCCAAAAAATGAATCGAAGCACCTTTCAAAATCCTAGCACAACGTTTTTCAACACTTAATCCTCAGTAACTCTGTGACTGTTGGAGATGAGCACTGGTATTTTAAAATCATAAAATGGTTAGAGTTTGGGAATTTTTAAGTTATTAAAAAGGTAAATCCACCTTCGTTTGTGAACAGCTACAGTTTTCTCTTGGATATGCCATTTACACTGCATAAGTGTTTTCTAAGGAAACTGGCACAATGAAATACTAAACATTACTGAATAATGTTCTATAAACCCTCAGGTCATCTGCAGGCTTAAAATGGGTTTGTATCTCATATCTTTGCTTTCAAAGTCCTCCAGTGACTTTACATATATTTTTCTGGTAATTCAGATATCATTGAACTAGAGATTCCATAGTGAAAACCTTTAATACTCTTGAAGAAAAATAAAAAAATAACAGTTTGATACACTAGAAAACTTTTTTTCTCTTGCATTTCCTACACACTAAATCTAAAAATCTAATCTTTGCTAAAAGGATTGAGATTTGTGCCCATTATGGTTTTTCAACATCAAATTAAAGTTTTTGTGTTTGCTTCTGGAATAAAAATGCAAAATGACCTGAAATATTTTTAAAATATTCAAATTTTCCAACTGTGCCTAACATGACACATTTTAAACTTCAAAGAAATAGTGATTTATTCAATAAAACAAGTTGTGTGTTTTTTGAGCAATGGCTCAAAGGTCCTTTTGCCTATCTGTGCTTCCCATGCCCGTCCATCTTTTAAGTCACCGAGTGTCTTATTTTCATTTGTAGGCTTGAATATATTTTCTTCCAATTTGTAGTCTTTAATCACTTAGTTTTTTGTGATTTTGTTTTGTTTTGTCTTTTAGAGACAGGGTCTCTCTCTTTTGGCCACACTGGGATCCAATGACATGATCATGGCTCATCTGACTTCAAACTCCTGGGTTCAAGTGATCTTCCCTCCTGAGTAGCTAGGCCTACAGATGCACACTACCACATCTGGCTAATTTTTCTTATCTTTCGTAGAGACAGAGTCTCACTATGTTGTCCAGGCTGGTCTCAAACTCCTGGCCTAAAGCAATCCTCCTGACTTGGCCTCCCAAAATACTGGCATTACAGGCATGAGCCTCTGTGCCTGGTCAGTCACCTCAGTTTTAATATTGTTTTTCTTAAGAGATAGCTAAAATATTTTCTTTAAAAGTCATCAATATATAGATTCTGACAATGTGATGTGTGAAAACATTGCCTATTGAAGTAGAGATAATAGCCATAGTTCTACTGAAAATCAGCACTAGTGTGAAAGAAACACTTGAAAAAAAGTTCTAAATGAAATTTTTAATAGGAGAGAAAAAATAATCTGCGAAAACACATAACTTTTTCAAATATTAAGAAATATTGCTGAGATATGTTCATCAACTTGCTCCTTTCTGACCGTGGACACCGCCAAGGAAGCATCGTTGAAGTCTCTCTTCTCCCTGCTGTCATGTCTAAGTCAGAGTCTCCTAAAGAGCCCAAACAGCTGAGGAAACTCTTCATTGGAGGGTTGAGCTTTGAAACTACTGGTGAGAGCCTGAGGAGCCATTTTGAGCAATGGGGAACGCTCACAGACTGTGTGGTAATGAGAGATCCAAACACCAAGCACGCCATGGGCTTTGGGTTTGCCACCTATGCCACTGTGGAGGAGGTGGATGCAGCCATGAATGCAAGGCCACACAAGGTGGATGGAAAGTTGTGGAACCAAAGAGAGCTGTCTCAAGAGGAGATTCTCAAAGACCAGGTGCCCATTTAACTGTGGAAAAGATATTTGTTGGTGGCATTAAAGAAGACGCTGAAGAACATCACCTAAGAGATGATTTTGAACAGCGTAGAAAAATTGAAGTGATTGAAATCATGACTGACTGAGGCAATGGCAAGGAAAGGGACTTTGACTTTGTAACCACTGATGACCCTGATTCAGTGGATAAGACTGTCATTCAGAAATACCATACTGTGAATGGCCACGATTGTGAAGTTAGGAAAGCCCGGTCAAAGCAGTAGTGCTTCTTCCAGCCAAAGAGGTCGAAGTGGTTCTGGAAACTTTGGTTGTGGTCGTGGAGGTGGTTTCGGTGGGAATGACAGCTTTGGTCATGGAGGAAACTTCAGTGGTCATGGTGGCTTTGGTGGCAGCCATGGTGGTGGTGGTGGATATGGTGGTGGCAGTGGAGATGGCTCTAATGGATTTGGTAATGATGGAAGCAATTTTGGAGGTGGTGGAAGCTACAATGATTTTGGCAATCACAACAATCACTCTTCAAATTTTGGACCCTGATGGGAGGAAACTTTAGAGACAGAAACTCTGGCCCCTATGATGGTGGAGGCCAATACTTTGCCAAACCACTAAACCTAGGTAGCTATGGCAGTTCCAGTAGCAGCAGTAGCTATGGCAGTGGCAGAAGATTTTAATTAGGAAACAAAGTTTAGCAGGAGAGGAAAGCCAGAGAAGTGACAGGAAAGCTATAGGTTATAACAGTTTTGTGAACTCAGCCAACCACAGTGGTGGCAGGGCCCAGCTGTACAGAGAAGACATGTTTTAAATAAATACTCATGTGTATGGGCAAAAACCTCGAGGACTATATTTGTGACTAATTGTATAACAGGTTATTTTAGTTTCTGTTCTGTGGAAAGTGTAAAGCATTCCAACAAAGGTTATATATGTATATGTGTACACACACACACACACACACACATATATTTGCACCCATGCTGTTGATTGCTAAATGTAATAGTCTAATCATGACACAGAATGAATGTCTTTTTTTAATGTGCTATGTAAAGTTAGTCCACTCTGAAGCCATCTTGGTAAATTTCCTGAACAGTGTGAAGTTAGAATTCCTTCAGGGTGATGCTAGGTTCTATTTGGAATTTACACACAACCTGCTTGGGTGGAGAAGCCATTGTCTTTAGAAACCTTGGTGTAGTTGAATTGATAGTTACTGTTGTGACCTCAAGTTTACCATTAAAAGAGATTACCCAAGCAAAATCATGGAATTAATGATTATAAAAATGATTGTTGGCACATCCTATGCAATATATCTAAATTGAATAATTGTACCAGGTAAAATTATAGATGGGAATAAAGTTTGTGTATAATCCATTATCATGTGTAATCAATAAATGATTTCATTCTCTTGAAAAAAAAGAAATATTGCTTTACTATGTATGATACTATGGCTTAAATCAATTTCCTAGATTACTGAGCCTAAATGATGATAATTTTCTTCTCTATCATCATTAAAATACTTACCAAGCCTTTGCTTACATAAGGCACTTAGTAAAAGTAGGCAAAGTTAGTTAGAAAGATAATCCCTGAACACATAGAATTAATTATTAAACAAAAATTTTCCAGGCTGATATAAATAATAAGTAAAATGTAGTGAGCACATACCATGTGGCAGCACTGTTCTTTCCATGTAATCTTTTATAGTTATATGCTATTATACATAAAGTCTTGTTTTTCAGATGAGGAAAGATGAGGCACGAAGAGGTTAATCTAATGCCTAAAGTAAGTAATTAGTAAGTGAAACATTTAGGATTCAAACTCAGAGCCCATAATCTTAACCATTATAGTATTCAGCCTCTGAAGAATCAACCTGACTTGATTAGATGCAGTTGATGTTTTTAAATACTAGGTTTAAAAAATGTTTTGTGTGTGCATGTGTGAAATTTTCTACAAGAGTATTAGCTTTAAAGAGACCTCACAATATTGCTGTAAGTGAGGAAATAGACAGAAACTGGAAACAGAAAATCATAAAATACGCTTTTTACTAGTTGAGGATGTAAGCGTTTGGAGAAAAGTCTATATTAGTATTTTAGAATAAAGGACCTTTAAAATTGTATTAATAAATGCACTTATTTTACCTCAACAGTGAAGTTTTCCCAGATTGCTACCTATTTTAAATATAACCTTTGTATTTAATTTATACTAAATGTATTATATATATTCCCCCCCCATCAGGAAGGCTTCTGATCTTTCTAAAATAGGCCATTATTTCATTTCTTTAAGAATAATTTTTTGCATTTACATCATTTTTTCTATTATTCTGTGAACAATAACAACAAAAAAATGCTTGCAGAACCTTAATGGAATAAAAATAAAATTGAGCTATCCAGACAAAAGGCTTTTATAAATTAATCACTATCATGCTTAAAAGATCAGAAAGCAATTTTTCCAAGAACAAAAACTGCCCTGTTTCCTATCGTGTGATTCACACTCTGAGCTATAAATAAAAGAGACCCAGAGAGACAGAACAAGAGAGATAATAGTAAGTGAAAACACTGTTAGCTATGAATTTGGAACTGAAAGAATAAGCAATTGACTAGTGGCTCATAGGAGTTTTTTAAACTCTTAAAAAAACTCCATAGGTTTTAGTTAAATTCATTAGTTAATTTGCCATAAACCACTACAGTATATTTCTGTGGATGTATGTGTACATGCATGAAGTCAACTATTTTATGGATATTTATCCCTATGTATAGTTTTAGTTGACTGCAATCACACTTTTGGAGGTAGGGAGAACAGAAATGAGTAAGCAGATTTATATGTATGTAAGTTATAGGAATATTCTGAGATACTAAGAATTATTCTTTTTGGTTAGTTTAGTTAACTCAGAAATACAATATTTTATTATTTCTCTCTGTGATGGAATTATACTTGCTGTCTCTCATAATCTCCATCTATCCCACCCCATACCTTTGTATCACAGAAAGTTGAGGGGACTATAAAAATTAATGTATACCCTCTAGCAATATAGATGATGTTTTTTATTTTAAAATATATTAAAATGTATTACATGAAGGATCTTGGGAAGGTTAACCTGGTATTCAGTGGAAAGTTGAATTGGAGTAGGGGGAGATTAGAGGGAAGAGTATCAGGTAAAGAGCTATTGCAACGGTTCAGGAAATAAACTGATGAAGGTGTTGGTATTGGTGTTGTTGGTAAAGTTGCTTTTACATGAAAAATTGATTCTCTTCAAAGCAGAAGGATATGCATATGTAATATCAACTTAAACTGCAGCTTTGGAATGCCTCTAAAGTAAAGAGCTGTTATTTTACAGTCACATATAGGCAAAGGTGTGTAATATTAAGCATAACACAAAACTATTTTCAAATGAGGAAATGATTTTTATACAACAGCACAAGTATTACTTAGATTATAAACATTTTCTTATTTAAATAAATAATTTTTTCAAGTTTCGTTATTCAGCTTTTAAATTAACATTTGTTTACTGAACATTTACCATGTGCCATGAACTAGAGTTTTCATTCACATGATAATTGTATACCTGAAAAAATGTCAGCCAATGAGAGAGAAGAAAAAGAAACTAAAGTTACTTTTCTGAAATCCTTATTAAATTCTCATTTTTTTAAAATTTTAGGATAGGCACATTCTTACATTGTTTCTGTCTCATTGGAAGTTGTGTGTAATGGTATTGCTGTCTATAAAAGCATATTATATGTGCATAATTTTAAAATAAATCTTGTGATTAATCCTTTGTCATGCATTAATCACCCATAATGTATCTGACTTTTAATCTTGAATCTCATAATCTATCAAATTTGCTTAGAGTGAGCAATACATATATTGTTATTTGCTCAAACAACTTATAAAATGAGCCCTTCTCTATATACAGGTAAAGATCAATATTAAAATTACAAAATAACAACCATCTTAGGAAAAATTTGGGGGAAATGCAAAAGTTATTTTCCAATCCAGATTAAGAAAAATTTGAGCTGTTTAGCATTTCAGTGTCAGTAAAATGGAATATTTAGAAACATTTTACTCCACAGAAAATGTGTTTAGTCTCATTTCTCAGTTGCTTTCCAATCAATTGCATTTGCTGTAGCAGAGAAATGACTAAATATTCCTAAGAAAGTGAGATATTGAGGTAAATCTGATTCATTACATCTGATGCTCTCTTGAGAAAATGTCAGCTCCCTTTCAGGTCTCTCTTTTGCTCACAGTTGAAATGATGAGGTACAAATGACCACAGAAAACTGTGGACTTTTCTAATCCAAAAGCTGAAGCAGACCCTCAAATTGGGATCTTGTCAGGAGGAGGTGTGAAGTCAGGCTGTCGCAATGATGGCATCACATTCTTCGGCCACTTTCATGTGAATACTAGAGAGAATAATTATTTACTGATAAGTGCTTCTTAATTCTAACAAATTGCTAGCTCTTTCTTGGGTAGCAAATAAAACCCAGAAAATTCTGAAATGTTACAGTTATTTAACAATTTTTGAAAAGCTTTTAATATTCGTATTTCACATATCAAACACTAACTTTATGCAGAGCTCTGATCTCTAATGTTTGGAGATGCACATCCTACTTGCGTGAACAACATGTGAACAAGCTACAGAAAATATTATAATGTATAAATAAGAGCAAAATACCATGTAACAAAAATGCTAATTTTCTTACTCTAATTTTTTATTTGTATTCTCTATTTTATGTTCATTAAACTGGTTTTTAACGTATCAGAATATTAAGAATAAATGTATGTGAACATAAGCTATCTATGTCATTACAAATGACCATAATTCTGGCTGATATTTAAATTTTAAAAAAAGAATCAGCAAATAAGATGACTGGTTTTCTATTTACACTATATCATAACTTCGAGTTGTTTATTAATTAAAAGGTTTATAATTAACTGAAGCCATTATTAACTAGAATATAGTCTTTACATTCACCCCAAGAGTGACTTTTCCCAAGCAAGTTTGAACTTCAGATATTTTGCATTTGATATCAGAAGTCTGTCCTCTAATAATGAAATCCTTATGTATTTAATAAATATATGCCATCCCTCTTAAGCTAAACCTTTTGTCCCTATTTACATATATGATTAACATGCATTATTTTTCTCATTTTGTTGCTGTCATTGTTATTATTGATAATGATCTTCAATTGAATTATATTTTATTTTATTTTATTTATTTATTTTTAATTTATTTATTATTATTATACTTTAAGTTGTAGGGTACATGTGCATAACGCGTCGGGTTTGTTACATATGTATATTCTTGTGCCATGTTGGTGTGCTGCACCCATCAACCTCGCCCTTACATCAGGTATGACTCCCAATGCAATCCTCCCCCCACTCCCTCACCATGATAGCCCCGGCGTGTGATGTTCTCCTGAGTCCAAGTGATTCTCATTGTTCAAATTCCCACCTATGAGTGAGAACATGCGGTGTTTGGTTTTCTGTTCTTGTGATAGTTTGTTAAGAATGATGGTTTCAGCTGCATCCATGTCCCTACAAAGGACACAAACTCATCCTTTTTTATGGCTGCAGTAGTATTCCATGGTGTATAAAGAGCACATTTTCTTAATCCAATCTTGTCACTGATGGACATTTTAAGCTGATTCCAAGTTCGTTATTAGAATATGCTGCACAAAACATACAATGCGTGCATGTGTCTTTATAGCAGCATAATTTATAACTTGGTATATACCCAGTAATGGGATGGCTGTCATATGGTACATCTAGTTCAGATCCTTGAGGAATCGCCATACTGCCTTACAATGGTTGAACTAAAGGCTTTACAATCCCACCAACAGTGTAAAAGTGTTCCTATTTCTCCACATCCCTCCAGCACCTGTTGTTTCCTGACTTTTTAATGATTGCCATTCTAACCGGTGTGTGAGATGGTATCTCATTGTGGTTTTGATTTTACTTCTCTGATGGCCAGTGATGATGAGCATTTTTCATGTGTTTGTTGGCTGTATGAATGTCTTCTTTGAGAAATGTCTGTTCATATCCTTTGCCCACTTTTTGATGGGGTTGTTTGTTTTTCTTGTAAATTTGTTTGAGTTCTTGTAGGTTCTTGGATATTAGCCCTTTGTCGATGTACGAGTATTTGCAAAAATTTTCTCCCATTCTGTAGGTTGCCTGTTCACTCTGATGGTAGTTTCTTTTGCTGTGCAGAAGCTCTTTAGTTTAATTAGATCCCATTTTATCAATTTTGGCTTTGCTGCCGCTGCTTTTGGTGTTTTAGACATGAAGTCTTTGCCCATGCCTATGTCCTGAATGGTATTACCTAGTTTTCCTCTAGGATTTTATGGTATTAGGTCTAACATTTAAGTCTCTAATCCATCTTGAATTAATTTCGTATATGAGTAAGGAAAGTGATCCAGTTTCAGCTTTCACTTATGGCTGTAGCCAATTTTCCCAGCACCATTTATTAAATAGGGAATCCTTTCCCCATTTCTTTGTTTGTGTCAATGGTCAAAGATCAGATGGCTGTAGATGTGTGTACATTTCTGAGGACTCTGTTCTGTTCCATTGGTCTATATCCCTGTTTTGGTACTCAGTACCATGCTGTTTTGCTTACTGTAGCCTTTGTAGTATAGTTTGAAGTCAGATATTTGATGCCCAGCGCTTTTGTTCTTTTGACTTAGGATTGTCTTGAGATGCGGCTCTTTTTGGTTCCATATGAACTCTTTAAAAGCAGTTTTTCCAATTCTGTGAAGAAACCCATTGGTAGCTTGATGGGATGGCATTGAATCTATAAATTACCTTTGGGCTGTATGGCCATTTTCAATGATATTAATTTCTTCCTATCCATGAGCATGGTGCATAAGTTCTTCCATTTGTTTGTGTCCCTTTGATTTCACTGAGCAGTGGTTTGTAGTTCTCCTTGAAGAGGTCCTTACATCCCTTTGTAAGTTGGATTCCTAGGGTATTTTATTCTCTTTTGAAGCAATTGTGATTGAAGTTCATTCCTGATTTGGCTCTTTGCTTGTCTGTTACTGGTGTATAAGAATGCTTGTGATTTTTGTACACACTTTTAGGTCCTGAGATTCCTTTGCTGAAGTTGCTTATCAGCTTAAGGAGATTTTGGGCTGAGACAATGGGGTTTTCTAAATATACAATCATGTCATCTGCAAAGAGGACAATTTGATTTCTTCTTTTCCTAACTGAATACCCCTTTGATTTTCTTTCTGCCTAATTGCCCTAGCCAGAACTTCCAAATCACTATGTTGAATAGGAGTGGTGAGAGGGCATCCCTGTCTTGTTAGTTTTCAAAGGAATTTTTCCAGATTTGGCTCATTCAGTATGATACTGGCTGTGGGTTTGTCATTAAGTAAATAAATAGCTCTTATTATTTTGAGGCACGCCCATCAATACCCCAATTTATTGAGCCGCTTTTAGCATGAAGGGCTGCTGAATTTTGTCAAAAGCCTTTCTGCATCTATTGAGATAATCATGTAATTTTGTCTTTGGTTCTATATGCTGGATTATGTTTTATTGATTTGCGAATGTTGAACTCAGCCTTGCATCCCAGGGATGAAGCCCACTTGATCGTGTTGGATAAGCTTTTTGATGTGTGTTGCTGAATCTGGTTTGCCAGTATTTATTGAGGATTTTTTATGTCACATGTTCATCAGGGATATTGGTCTAAAATTCTCTCTTTTTTTGTTGTGTTCTGCCAGGCTTGGTATCAGGGATGATGTTGGCCTCTATAAATGAGTTAGGAGGATTCTTTTCTATTGATTGAATAACAGTTTCAGGAAGGAATGGTACCAACTCCTCCCTTGTACCTCTGGTAGAATTCAGCTGTGAATCCATCTGGTCCTGGACTCTTTTTGGTTGGTAGGTTGACACTATTGCCTCAATTTCAGAGGCTGCTATTGGTCTATTCAGGGATTCAACTCTTCCTGGTTTAGACTTGGAAGAGTGTAAGTGTCCAGGAAATCATCATCCATTTCTTAGATTTTCCAGTTTATTTGGCGAGGTGCTTTAGTATTCTCTGATGGTGTAGCTTGTATTTCTGTGGGTCGGTGGTGATACCCTTTTATTATTTTACCAGACGATTTTGATTCTTTCTTCTTATTAGTCTTGCTAGCGGTCTGTCAATTTTGTTGATCTTTTCAAAAACCAACCCGGATTCATTGATTTTGAGGTTTTGTGTCTCTATCTCCTTCAGTTCTGCTCTTGATCTTTTACTTTATTTCTTTGCTCTCTGCTTAGTTTTCTCTCGGAATGTTTGTTTTTGTTTCTAGTTCCTTTTTAATTGTGATGTTAGAGTGTCAATTTTAGATCTTTCCAGCTTCTCTCAGGGCATTTATGCTATAAATTTCCTCTACACACTGTTTTAAATAAACCCAGAGATTCTGTATGTTGTATCTTTGTTCTCATTGGTTTCCAAGAACATCTTTATTTCTTGCCTTCATTTCATATGTAACCCATTAGTCATTCAGAGCAGGTTGTTCAGTTTCCGTAGTTGAGCTCTTTTGGATTGAGTTTCTTAGTCCTGAGTTCTAGTTTGATTGCACTGTGGTCTGAGAGACAGTTTTGTTATACTCCTGTTCTTTTACATTTGCTGAGGAGGATTTACTCCACCACGTGGGTCAATTTTTGGAGGTAAGTAATGATGTGGTGCTGAGAAGAATGTATATTCTGTTGATTTGGGGTGGAGAGTTCTATATA
This sequence comes from Papio anubis, assembly GCF_008728515.1. Classification (NCBI taxonomy): domain Eukaryota; kingdom Metazoa; phylum Chordata; class Mammalia; order Primates; family Cercopithecidae; genus Papio; species Papio anubis. Next base: position 143,773,682 of record NC_044977.1, read on the forward strand.
GATGTGCCCATTAGGTCTGCTTGCTGCAGAGATGAGTTCAATTCCTGGATATCCTTGTTAACTTCTCTGTCTCGCTGATCTGTCTAATGTTGACAGTGGAGTTGAAGTTCCCCATTATTATTGTATGGGAGTCTAAGTCTCTTTGTAAGTCTCAAGGACTTGCTTTATGAATCTGGGTGCTCCTGGGTATTGGGTGCATATATATTTAGGATAGTTAGCTCTTCCTGTTGAATTGTTCCCTTTGACCATTAAGTGTAACAGTCTTTGTCTCTTTTGATCTTGATGGTTTAAAGTCTGTTTTATCAGAGACTAGGATTGCAACCTCGCTTTTTTTGTTCTCCATTTGCTTTGGTAACCTTCCCTCCATCCCTTTATATTTTGAGCTTCATGTATGTCTCTGCGGTGAGATGGGTCTCCTGAATACAGCAGACTGATGGGTCTTGACTTCCTTATCCAGTTTGCCAGTCTGTGTCTTTTAATTGGAGCATTTAGTCCATTTACATTTAAGGTTAAGATTGTGCTATGTGAACTTGATCCCGCTATTATGATATTAACTGGTTATTTTGCTCATTAGTTGATGTGCAGTTTCTTCCTAGCCTCTGATGGTCTTTTACATTTTGCATGTTTTAAAATGGCTGGTGCACCGCTTGTTCCTCTCAAGTTGAGCTGCTTCTCCTCAGGGTCTCTTGTAAGGCAGGTCTGTGAGACAAAATCTCTAAGCATTTGCTTATCTGTAAAGGATTTTTATTTCTCCTTCACTTATGAAACTGGTTTGCCGGACAGAAATTCTCAGTTGAAAAATTTCTTTAAGAATGTTGAATATTGGCCCCACTCTCTGGTTTACAGCTTCGCCGAGATCTGCTGTAGTCTGATGGGCTTCCCTTTAGGTAACCCGACCTTTCTCTCTGGCTGCCTTTAAGATTTTTTCCCTTCATTTCAACTTTTGTGAATCTGGCAATTATGTGTCTTGAGTTGCTCTCTCGAGGAGTATCTTTGTGGCGCTTCCTCTGTATTTCCTGAATTTGAATGTTGGCCTGCCCTACTAGGTTGTTCTCCTGATGATATCCCGTTATGTTTTCCAACTTGTTCCATTTTCCTCACTTTCTTAGTAACTCTTAATCAGATATAGATTTGGTCTTTTTACATTATCCCATACTCTTGCAGGCTTCGAATTATTTCTTTTTCTTCTTTTTCTTTTTCGTTTATTTCTTATCTATTTGATCCTCAATCGCTGATACTCTTTTCTTTCCAGTTGATCGAAGCCGCTACTGGCTTTCTGTGCATTTGTCACCGCATTTCTCGTGGTCATGGTTTTCACCCTTCATTTCGCTTATGACCTTCTCTGCATTAATTACTTAGCCATCAATTCTTCCTAATTTTTTCAAGATTTTAGTTTTCGTGACCTCGCACGACCTCCTTTAGCTCTGAGAAATTTTGAGACTGTTTTCTCTCATCTCACAAAGCCATTCTCCCGCCCCAGCTTTGATCCATTGTTGGCGATACGCGCTTCCTACCGAGATGTGACTCTATTTTTGAATTTCCAGCTTTTTCTGTCTTGTTTTTCCCATCTTTAGGTTTTGATCTGCCTCTTGGTCTTTGATGATGGTGATGTACTGATGGGGTTTTTTAGGGTGTCCTCCTGAGAGTTTTCTCCTTCTAACAGTCAGGACCCTCAGCTGTAGGTCTGTTGGGAGATTGCTTTGAGGTCCACCTGGTGACCCTGTTTGCCTGGGTATCAGCAGAGGCTGCAGAAGATAGAATATTGCCGAACAGCCAGTGTACCTGTCTTTGATTCTTGTTGGAAGCTTCCTCTCAGGGGTACCCACCCTGTGAGGTGTGGGTGTCAGACTGCCCCTAGTCGGGATGTCTCCCAGCTAGCACCAGGGGTCAGGGACCCACTTGAGCAGGGAGTCTGTCCCTTCTCAGATCTCAACCTCCGCGGTTGGGAGATCCCAATGCTCTCTTCAAAGCTGTCAGACAGAGTCAAGCTCTCGCCTTCAGAGGTTTCTGACAGCGCTTTGTTATTGCTTACTCGCCCCGTCCCCAGAGGTGGAGTCTGCCGGTGAGACAGGCAGGTTTCCCTTGAGCTGCTGTGAGCTCCACCCAGCCTCGAAAGCCCCAGCGCTTTGAGCCACCTACTCTAAGCCCTCAGCAATGCATGCCTCCCCTGTGCCTCACGCTCCTGCCGTGTGATCGGGCCAGACTGCTGTAGCAATGAGGGAGGCTCCGTGGGTGTGGGACCCTCCCGGCCAGGTGTGGGGTATGATCTCCTGGTGTGCCTGTTTGCTTAAAGCGCAGTATTGGGGTGGGAGTTACCCGATTTTCCAGGTGTTGTGTGTCTCAGTTCCCCTGGCTAGGAAAAGGATTCCCTTCCCCCTTGCGCTTCCCAGGTGAGGCAATGCCTTGCCCTGCTTCAGCTCTCTCTGGTCGGGCTGCAGCAGCTGACCAGCACCGATCGTCCGGCACTCCCCAGTGAGATGAACCCAGTACCTCAGTTGAAAATGCAGAAATCACCGGTCTTCTGTGTCGCTCGCATTGGGAGTTGGAGACTGGAGCTGTTCCTATTCGGCCATCTTGCTCCGCCCCCCTTCAATTGAATTTTAACCAAAAGACATCTACAATAGCTGTAGTATTTGCATATGTGTGGAGTTACTTCTAAGATATTTAATGGGGTGGGGTGTTGATTATTGAAATGGGCTTTCAAGAAAGTACACTTAAGGATTAAGATACACTTTACAGGAACATCAAAGAACATGACATGTAGCACCTATTGTTTTTGGGAAAATATTTCTCATGGCTGTAATAGTAGGCTCATGTTGAATAATGAAAAGGTTAAGTTTTTGATGGAAGGGGACAGGGAGGTGTATAACATGACCCACTTCAAATATCATACCTGAATTGGAGAGTTACAGGAAGAAAAGTGTGATTCACTTAAAAAGTCAAATAGAGAGGGAAAATTAGGAAAATCCCATAAAAAACCAGCTTCTGTGATCCAACTTCCCATAATTTTGCCCTCACAGCCTCGAATGTCAGTTTACTTACTGTTTGGGGGTGACAACGCTATGGAAAAGGATATTAAGTATTGTCAGTTGGTAGAGCTGGAGAAATAGTAGGAGTTATCACCATGGAGTGGTAAGAGCACTGTGCTGGGAGTCAGATTGGGTCCTTGGCTCGGGTCTATGACCATGTAGTATCATGACTTTGCAAAAGTCACTTACACCCTCTGAGATTTGGTATCAAATGAATGTGGTGCACTAAGGGATTTCTAAGTTTAAATGGCATTCCAGGTTACAGACTTGGCCAAGTCTGAGATTTGAAGAAAATTTTTAGAAACGTGTCAAAAATGGCACTTTCATTTTTCTCACATAGAGACAAGTGTCTCCACCCTCATTCTGCCGAGAAATGACTTACAGTGCCAGTGAACTGGCCTGTGAAATATGATTGTGAAATCATTCTGATTTTCACTTTTTCAAGGGCATTAATGATTCTGCACCCATGATGCTCATCTTAGGAGCAAGCGCTGAGGTTTGATTTGCTGCTGTATGTCATTCAGAGCACTGTTTCTCCTATATGCAGTGTTAATTATTAATAGCATAGGTATATTTGGAATGGTGCATTAAAGGACACTAGGAAGAAAATACTGTTTGGGACAAACAGTAAGTCTGAAAACAGGAGTGGGTCTTTTTTCATTTTGCATTCTTCTGCCGGATTTATAAATATAAATATATAAAGGCATAATCAAGAAAGCAAATAGCAAAGTTTCCAAAAGATGATATTGTATTTTTATTACAAAAAGGACTAATCTGAATGTATATATTAAATATAGTAGGTGAGAAGTCCACTGTATGAGCTACTACATTGGAATGATATTAATGCAGAAAAATACATAAGGACTGAAATACCATTGGTCTGGTTACAGATGTTTTAAATAATAAATGCTCATAGAAAGACTGATTCAACTCAAGGGAAGACAATAAATAATGCTCTTGGAGTCAGCAAGGAGTTTTATATTTTTCCATAGAAGAACTCATTCTTTATCCACAATTTTATTTTCCCTCAGTGTAAGTGAAATCAAGTTTGGTCGCTGTATTATACTAGTCAGAACATGATTACTACTTATGTGTTCTATGGCCCATGCAGCTTATGTGCTTATAAGAACTGCAATATAGGCTTCTTTGATACTCATCAGCTTTTGGGAATGAGTATCAAACTATTTATCAAACTTGATTTGATAAAATCAAATTTGATAAAATTTCTAAAAGTATTCAAGTACAATCACTGTTATTTGGGCACTGTAGGAAATGCAAATTCTTGGGCCCCAGCCCAGACCTACTAATCAGAAATACTGGGGGTTGAGCCCAGTAACTTGTATATCTATGTTTTATCAGGTCTTTTACACAATACTGATATGTGTTAAAGTTTGAGAACCACTGGTTCAGTAGTTCTCCACTTTTGGAACTGAAGAGTTTAAGTCTTTAAAAATGCACATAGCAATGTAATTCTAATCAAAATCCAAGAAGAATGTTCTTTATACATTGATACACTGAATCTAAAATATACATAAAATTCAGAGGACAAATAACAGCCTAGGCAAATATAAAAAGAAATCACACAGACACATACACACACATACACACACACATACACACACACAAATAAACAAGGCTGGATGGTTTACACTACAAGAAATGAAGACTTATTAAAAGCAATAGTAATTAAGCCACTGTGGTAGAGGGGCAAGAATAGACAAATAGAACAGAAGAGAGACCCACACTAGGTGGTCATATAATTTATGACAAAGTTGACACAAATATGGCAGCAAAATTTTGTTCTTTCCAGTAAGTTGTGCTGGGTTAATTAGATGTGCATGTTGGGAGAATGTTTACCTCATTCCAGGCAAACTAAAATCAATTCTAGATGGAATGTATATACTAAGATAAAAGGTAAAACAATAAATTTGAGGTGAAAACAGGAAAAATATCTTAATGAATTTGGTGTACACAAAGATCTCTTAAATAAAACACAAAGAATGCTGACTATAAGAGAAAATAATTACTTTATTAAAATTAAGAGATTCTGTTCATCAAAACACACTCTTAAGAGGATGGAAAGGCAAACTATATAGTGGCAGAAGGGATTTACAATACATGCATTTGACAAAAGACTTCTATCCAGTTGTATCCAGTAGTTTAAGAGCTCCCTCAAATGAATAGCAAAGAGTAAACAACTCTTTAGAAAAATGAGCAGGAGGCTTTTACAGGTGCTTCACGAAAGTTTACATTCAGTTGTATAGTAAATATATGAAAGAGAAGGTACTCAAGTTTCTTAGACATCAGTGAAATGCAAATTAAAATTATTATGTGATATCACTATACACCCAGTAGGACAGAGTCAAAATGAAAAGGAAAAAATATCGTGTTGACTGATGATATGGAATAAATGAAACTCTTAAATTGCTGTTATCCTGCTCCCAGGTATATACCCAATAAAAATGCAAACACCTGACCACCAAACAATATATTCCAGAATTTTTATAGCAGCAGTATTTGTAATATCAGCAAAGTAGAAATGCCCATCAATATAGTACAATGGATAAACAAATTGTGGGATAGCTATTCACTGTAAAACTGTACCTCAGAAAGAACGCCAAAAACTACAATTACACAGAAAACATAGATTAATCTCCCAAACATGTTGAATTTAAAAAGTGTGCAGTGTGTAATTTCATTCACATAAGTTCAAAACATGAAAAATCTATGGGAATAGCAGTTGGCAGTCGGGTTGTGGGACAGTGAGGAGGCACAGAAGCTCTTCTGAGGAATCTGTTAATCTATTAATGTTGTTTTAGATCTGCTTACATGGGTGTATTCAGTTCTCCACTTTTGGAACTAATAATCTGAAGAGTTTAAGTATTTAAAAATGCACAGGGCAATGCAATTCCAATCAAGATTCAAGAACAATGTTGTAAAAGTTAGACTTCTGTAAATACATGCACTTTTCTGTTTGTGAGTTATGCTTTTATTTTTAAAAGTTTCCTAGAAAATTCACAGGGATATAGGGAAAGCTGTAATTTGAAAACAGCAATCCGGATGTAGTGTACGGGAGAGATGGAGGTGGAGCTGGTTTGAGCCTATTGCTTTAGGCTAAAACAAAGACAATGGTAATTTGGTTTAAGGTAGAAACAGGGAGGTGAGATAAACAGATAAATTCAAATGTAGAATTATGAGATAAAACTACCAGGACCTGGTGATGGACATGAAAGGTGAAGAGACCAAAGTGCTTGATTCCGTGAATCTGCAGATTACCTCCTAAGAAACTCCTGTGATAGAGGTGAATGCACCAAGAGGTCAGCACCAGAATTCCCAGTGCTGTGTTGAAGTGGAGGAGGTGCTTCACCGGGGCAAAACTTGAGTTGGGATAGGTGCTTGTCAGATGAAGTATTTGGCACGTTGATCATTCCTTGCTTTTTGATTGACTTTCCTCACTGCTCTTTTACAGTAAAACACCTTCTGCTGGTTTTCCTCCTTATTTTTCAATTGTTCTTTCTCAGTTTTACTTGTTGGTTCCTCCTCTGGAATGCCCAGGACTCTGCTCTAAATACCTTTTTCTTCCTTATTTATGTAATTATTCGGGTTCATCTTCCTTTCCAAAAATGTGCAAACACAACAATGTGCAAACACACCTCTAATTCCAGACTTATGTTCAAAATCGTGTAGTTGATATCTCCTTTTGCGTATCTAATAGACATCTTAAATTTAGCATATGGAAAATGGAACATCTGGTCTTTCTTCCCAAACCCTCTTTTTGCAGCTTTCCACATATGGTAGTGTAGACTAGAAGCTCTGAGATCATGATTTCCTCTTCTCTTTGTATCATACCCCACATTCCGTCTTTCAGCTCTGGCTTTAGAATATATTCTGAAATCCCACTGTTTCTCATTATTTATATTGCTACAGTCTCATTTGCACTATCATATTATCTCATCTGTGTTATTAAAGGAGTATCCTACTTAGTTTTTTCTCTGTTTCTTCTCATGTCCCCTCTCCATATTATATTTGCAATACAGCGACCAGAATGATCCTTTTAAAATGCGAATCCAATCATTTCTTTATCAAAATACCACAGTGATTCCCCATATACACAGAGTAAAATGCAAAGTCCTTATAAGTAGGTAAAAATACAAAGTCCTTATAAGTAAAACACAAAGTCCATTATAAGACCTACAAGAATCCATATGACCTGCCTATTAATTTCCCTTCTGACCTTTTTTTTCTACCGTTCTACTATTTTTTTCATTCTGTTCTGTTCAATTTGAGAAACTTAATGTTCCTCTAACATTTTGGGCATGATCTTCAATGACCATCTGATACAGCCTTACCTTGAATAAATTCCTGGATGGAACACTCTTTCCCTAATTGCCCCTTTGCCAGCTCCCTCACTCTCTTCAAGTCCTTGATCAAATGTCACCTCAATCATCATCATATTAAAAAATGCCATCCATACCCAATAACACACTTCTGATACCACCTACCATGCTTTTATTTTTCTGTTGTGTGCATCGCCTTCTAATATATAATATAATTACTCAGTGTGTGTCCCCTGACCTCACTAAACAATAAGGTCCAGGAAGGCAGGGATCTGGGGGAACTCTATCTAATTATTTCACTGGAACTGTCTGACCCATAGTAGATGCTCAAAAAAAATCTAAAATTTATTTATTTATTATGTCTATTTAAAAAAATGTTTCTGCTTCTCCTGTTTCTTCATTAAAATGTAAACTTCAAGAATTTTGCTTTGCTCATCCACAGGTCCCAAATTTCTAGAAAAGTGCCTATCATATCCATAGTTAATTCCTTAAATATTTATAGAATATATAAATATTGAACTGTTACGTGTAGGGCAACTCAGGTACACATGGAAAGTCACTGAAGGATTCTAGAATATGCTATGCTCTAGAACCACAAGTAGTTGAACATTGCTAGAGTCATAGTGAGAACAGAATAATATTTGGAGATAAAAGTGGAAAAGGAGTCAGGGAGAACTCAGGAAAAGCATGTAAGCCAGAGTACAAGGAAACCAGCAAAAGTTCTAGATTTTTTCCTTGGAGAGACAATGACGAAACAATGGAGAATTTTGTGGAGGAAAGTGACACTATCAGATTCAAATGTTAGGAAAATATCTCTGACAGAAGAGAAGAGGACAAACTGGAAGAGTCCAGACTAAAGCCAGGCCAACTGATAAGTGGACAGCTGCAATAATTCATTGTGAAAATTAAGAGCTGATACAAATATATGAATTTCTCCCCTATAACTCAGCGGAAAATTTAATTGCACAGGTAAAATTCCATAATAAATAAAATATATATTTATGATGATACATGGAATAATTAAAATGCTGGTGTATTTTTCTCTTCATCTTCAAGGCCTGAAACATAAATTAGAATATCACATTGTAATGTATGAAATATCATACTGATTTTTAAACTATACAACCTATGGACATCTTGAAAAAGAAACCACTACAATTTATCCAATACAACTACCTAGACTTTAGTGTTGAACTTCTTACTTAAGGATCTCTTATAATCCTCTTCCCATTTTCAGTACTTCTTCCTAAACAATTATATCTATTCTTAAAGATCATTATAAATGAGTGATTCAAACGTCTTTACCTCTACTCAAGATCTCTCCTTTAGATTCATATGCACAAGTGTCTTCATAAGAAGCAATATATTTTACAAAATGTGAAATATACAATTACACAGTATCATGTATCTATAAGAACATAATAATGTCCTTATATGAATATATTTGACATCAGTATACCATGTGCTTGATGCCACTTTCCTTTTCTCTGATGCATCCTTCAAAATCCTTGACATACACACTTGGATGATTCAAAAGTATCTGTGTCTCAAATGCAACATAACCAAAATTAAACTCATTATTCTATTCCCAAAAGAGATCCCTTTCCAGGATTTCCTTACTCAGTGAATATGCCCACCAACCATGCAGAAATATGGACATCATCCTTGTCCCTTCTCCCTCTCTTTTTTTTTTTTTTTTTTTTGAGACGAAGTCTAGCTCTGTCGCCCAGGCTGGAGTGCAGTGGCCAGATCTCAGCTCACTGCAAGCTCCGCCTCCTGGGTTCACGCCATTCTCCTGCCTCAGCCTCCCGAGTAGGTGGGACTACAGGTGCCCGCCACCTCGCCTGGCCAGTTTTTTGTATTTTTTTAGTAGAGACGGGGTTTCACCGTGTTAGCCAGGATGGTCTTGATCTCCTGACCTCGTGATCCACCCGTCTCAGCCTCCCAAAGTGCTGGGATTACAGGCTTGAGCCACCGCGCCTGGCCCTCTCTCTCTTATCCATTATTTCCAACATTCTTTTTTTTCCTGTATCAGGATGCAATGTTTATTATTATTATTATTTTTAATTTAATTTAATTTTAATTTCCAGGTTACATGTACAGGACATGCAGGTTTGTTACATAGGTAAACGTGTGCTACGGTGGTTTGATGCACCTATCAACCCATCACCTAGGTATTAAGCCCCACATGCATTAGCTACTTAGCTTGATGTTCTTCCTCCCCCTGCTCTCTGACAGGCCCCAGTGTGTGTTGTTGCCCTCCCTGTGTCCATGTGTTCTCATTCCAACATTGAGTCTTAGCAATTTTACACCAAAGATGTCTTTCAAATATTCCCACTTGTCGTTATCACTGCCACCACCTTAGTCCAAGCTACCATCATCTCTTGTCCTAATCATTCTAGTGGCCTCCTAACTAGTTTCCTCTCAGACACTCTTGTGCCTTTCTTTCCTCTCAATGTATTCTCCACATTCAAGCAAAAATGATCATTCAATATGCAGATCTTATTTTGTCAGACATATGCTTAAAATCCTTCAAAGGATTTTGATTGATTTTGGGATTAGGATCAAAGAAGTCATTAACAAGGTCTGCATAATCTGGTCTCTCTCTCTAACTCTGCTCCATAAAACTCTGCATCATTTGGCCCCTCCATAACTAACTCTTCTCCTTCTTCATAAAAATGTTATCTATCTTGTCCCATCACATGACTTTTGTACTTGCTGCTCCCTCTACCCGACCTACTCTCCTAATGCTCCTGATGCAATCATCCATACCCCAGCTCTCCTGGGTAATGACTACTAATCCCTTGGCTTTCAGTCCAACCATCATTTTCTCAGGGAAGCCTACCCACTTCTTCAGAACATACCACATCCTTCAAGTACCTTTTAATTAAAGCCCCTATCATAGTATAATCTACATTTTTCTGTTTGATTATTGGTCAATGCCTGTGTCCCTCCCCAGCCTGTAATCTCTGTAAGATCAGGGAGTTTCTATATAAAGTACTATACTGCAAGTACCCAGAATAGACCCTAGAACATTTTTATGATCAGTAAATATTTGATTGATGAAAGAACCATTTGGTTCCCCAAATGGTTCCCTCCATAATGAACATCACCAAGAAGGAAGAGGGTGCCATTAGCTCACTGAGCCCCTGTGGGTGTCAGGCAAAACAAGGCAAAAAGTTTAAGGAATAAACATTATAATTGACCTCTTTTGACTTTACCTAGGTTGCCTTTGACACCTAATTGAGTGTTAGTCCTACATATTATGCATGCAAAAAGGTCTTCAATTGAGTTCTGGAAATTAGATGCCAAATCACTGGCTCAAAATCATTTTGATTTAAGTTAAACATCAGTTAAGTTATAGATTTTAATCATTTTTTATCCTTGAGTGCATCATCTGATTTATATAATAACTACATTTAAAAATATTTAAGTCCCATGGATCTGGGAACTAAGGGACCTGAAGAAGCTGATCCTGAGATTTTTTTACACTTATAGAACACTTGTTTGCAGAAAGCTGAGTGTTGGTAACAGCTTAATAGATCGGGTAGCTACACAATAACCCTGCACAGGCGGTATATATTAAGATGAGCTTTGGGTCGCTGAGGATTTTTTCTTTTTTGAAATATGAGATCTAAAATAATTTGGTTTCTAGCTGCTTGCCACTGTTCTCACCCCACACTTGCCGTTTTACATATGATTACTGAGTTGACCCCAAAGGCTTTTAGGTTGAGAGGCTGCAAGGTCAATGTCCCTGCCACCTCCCAATCTCTGCCTGTACCTACCTCAGACGTGTCTTTGTACTATCCCTGCTGGACACTGCACCTTTCCATAATTATAAATGTCTGTTTTCAGTCACTTCAAAGGTTTCTCAGCACTGGGAGTCCTCCTTCAAAGCCTCTGCATTGCTGAGGAACTTCTGTCATTGACAGGAGGTCTTGCTTTGAAGTTTTTCATGCCATTTATTGATTTCCCCCTTTAAAGATGTTCAGATTAGAAAATGCTTCATCCCCTTTGAACATGTGCATATTTTTATGATGTTGAAGGGTTAATCCTTTGAAGATATTTACATTTTATAGCAACTTCCTTATATGAATAAATTTGACATCAGATATGCCACATGCTTTATGACACTTTCCTTTTCTCTGCTGGATCCTTCAAGATCAAGATCCTCTCAATTTACTTCATTGTTGGTTCTTACATTATGCTTTTGTTCCTTTTTTAATATAATGCCCAAGAACTCAGTAAATGTGATTAAAAAAAAGGGGGGGGGATTGCATAATTTAGAAATAGCCTTTATTCCAATTATTTACTTAAGTTTACTTACAGTTGGAACATGTTTAATGTTTAGGAGTATTTGCAATGTTTTCTGGACCTCATGACCATTTTTAGTGTTCTAAAGTTATACATCAGCACCAACAAAGGTTAGCTTTGAAAAGTGATAAAATGCATAATTTCATACACATTTTTCCTTGTACATGTGCTTAAACCTCAGTTTTCTAATGCCCTGAAGAGAATAAGGATGATACGAGGATTAAATTTGAAAACTGCACTTTAGGAGTTTAGTACAGTGCCTCACACATAGTAAGTTAGCTATGTCTGTGGCAATTAAATGACCAAATCCATTTAGTTCAATACTGGATAACAGCCCATATAATGTTTTAGGCATTAGCTTTAGGACTGTCCCTGCTGATCAGAAGTACACTACCTCCTTCTAATGAACTGATTTCAGCAATTCTACCACTTGGAATTTCTCTCATTTAGCTTAAGATTTCGATTACTGATACAGGTAGAATAAACTACTATTAGGAGAGGTAATGCTTTAAATCCTAGTGTAAATGAAGACTCTGAAAGCATGTTGTGGTGATACAGACAAACAAGAAAAGGAGGAAACAGTCCTCAAGAGTAAAAAAGGAGCTGGGAAAATTGAGGGAGCAATGGTGGTAAAGAAAATGGGGTAAATGTGAACTTTCACACAATTTTTTTCAAAGGTTGAAAATATATACACACAAACACATCACCCCGAAGCCTACTTTGTAACTAAAAATAATAAGTAGTGGTGTAATGCACATTAAACTACAGATGCCAAATGTAGAAATGCCACACACAGAGAAAGAAAATAAATATAATTGGCATGAATTTTGATGCCTAGTGGGCTGATAAACTCATATTAAATGTAGTCCAGTTGTTAACCAGGAATCATATATGACCTCCCTGTGCATAATAAAAATAAAGTAGCTCTATTTAATTTCTGTGTTTGGCATAATTAGATTGTAATCATAATATCAGGGAAACATTTTCATTTTCCTGGATGTCAGTGATTGACTTTCATTTCCCTAGCACTCTAAATGTATTGTTTCATTCAGTAATTTAATCATTTATTTATTTAATATTTATACAGTGCCAAGGAAGCATAAATGGCCAATAAACATATAAAGAGATACTTAGCTTCACTCTTCATGAGGGCAATATAGAGTAAATGTAGGCAACAATAAGGTACATATTTTATCCATTACCCAGTAATAGCGAGTGTTGTTATCTTAGTAGTATCAAGTGCTGTTAGGATTGTGGGGGAATTAGTATTTATTATACATTGTTGGAGGAGGTATAATTTGATATATATTTTTGGAATAAGATTAGAAATTATTTATAAAAATGGAAATGAGTATATCCTTCAATCCAGAAGTGTTCCCTCTCAGCTTTATTTGCAGAAGCATCGTGTTTGTGGTAGCATTGTATTAATAGGAAAAAAAGAAAAAATAAGGAAAATAAATAGAGGGAAGAAAGGAAAGAAGGAAAAAAATAACTTAAATATCTAAACATCCACTAATAGTGGAATGTTTGAATGAACTATGGATGTTCTATTGCACAAAATACTGCACAAGAGTTAAGCAAAAAACAAACAAACAAAAAGCCATAAGCTACTATCTCTATGGCCAGAGATGAAAAACTTTTTAACCATATGGAAAGAGAAAAAAGGCAAAACTTGAAGAATAATACAGACTGAGTGAGACTGGTAATATAAGATACACAAAGTGTAAAATATGTATGTTTATATGTGTGTGCAAGAAACACAATGTTGCCTGTGTTCTGAGGCTGCATTTGGGGGTGTTAATCAATGTGGGCTCTTTATCTCAATTAATTAATCAATATGTAATTGATTATTAATTTTTGTGTAATAAATTTATAATAATATATAAATATGTTTATGTATTCTTATGACACCCTTTCGGTAATAGGGATATATTCATATATTCTCTGTGTAATTAAAATAAATAAGTAAAACTAAGTATAAACATATTTAATAAATCGTCTTCTAAACAAATTAATACACCAGATTTCATTCCAAACATGCAAATACTGAGATTGTCTGTGAGTCATTAAATTTGTATTTAATTTTGTGCAAGTTCCCCATTAGTCAAGAAATCTAATGTGCTACATCTTATTAATTTATTAGAAGGGTACAAAAGGGAGATGGCTTTATGCTTTTGGATCAGGTAGTAAAAATATTACTGCCCCAAAGATACTTTAGATGTAATGTGTCTGCCCTCGTATATATAATCAGCAGGCAGAGGCAAGAAATGTGTCCCAAGCAAAGTCTCATGTGTGTTTATACCCACCCAATCTCTCACTAAGGCTCCCTAACCCCAGAGTTGCCCCAGAATCTATACTGGTGCCAGTGCTACCAAATTCTTCTCCACTTCCTCAACTGGGAATATTGGAAATAGAGCAATACATTTTCTGAGTTGTACATGTGACATCAATATGTTCAGGTTTTCAAATATATATTTCATGTCCAAGAGTTCCCCTCCTCTTCTCTTAATCTTGCTTACATGAAAATATATCTTTCCAACTCTTAAAGGATCTTAAGCCCTGATACTTAAAATTTTATTACAAAATCAGAACCTTTGAAATTCCAGTTGATTTTGAACATAGTATAATGCGTTTTAATATATTGATTCTCTTCTGGAGTCCTGTAACTATAAAGAAAATAAAAGACATATATACATATATATGTGTGTGTGTGTGTATATCTCTCATTCGTGAGAGAACAGGCTCTAGCTATTGAAAAGACTGTAGATATTTGGCCTTAATATTTATTAAATTGATGCAACATATCTGGCCTTAATGTTTATTATACATGAACATGTTTTTTTATTAAGATATAATTTGTTTTAAAATTGCTCTATTTTTGACATCAATAGTTTCTTTGGGGGGTGAATTTTAACGTATTTCCAACGCCTGAGTCTTGGATTGTATTCCTAAATAGCCAGCTGGTATCTAGACCTTTTATTTTGAAAATTAAGTATAATTTTTGTCTAGCCTCTCTTAGATTGTGGCCTGGTTGACAAATTTTACCTTACATTTATCTCACATTTATCTCATTAGTGAACATTGTTAAAGAAAGCTATTAATAGCAACTCTCTGAGTCATGGAACTGCACTATTATTCAGTGAATACATAGCAGTCTTTATTGGCTTTTCTATATAATCCTCCGTTGTTTCATAGGATTATTTGATACCAAGGAAAACATTAAAATATGCTATCCTAAGGGGGAAAACTTGGATTGATTACGGCTATTTATCTTCAACTATGGGTGTAAAAGCAATATCAATGCAATAAATTGTCCAAAATAAAATGCCCCATTAGCATTTAGGGGAAAAATTGAAAATGTGGCAGAACATGTGTCTACAGATTTTTATTTACTAAAGTAATATCTGAAATTTTAGCTTCAACAAAAACTGCACACATGAGTTTTTCTTTCTCTTCTAAATTGAAATTGCCTTTATAATTATCAAACAACATGTGTTGCCAAATGAGTGCTGCTTATTTACCTTCATTTTTCCTATGAAATAATAAAATTACTTTTATTACATGCCACAAGCCACTTTTCCAAACTTTCTGAGGTTTCCAAACAAAATTTAAAACAACATAGGCAAAAATATTTGTAAAATCACTATAAGTTTTTATCCCATTAACGAACATTGAATGAATATTGAGCGCCAACAGCTGACATCACATAGAGACAAATATCATATGGCTTCTGCTCACCATAATGCCCAAAGATCATCAAAGCCATGTGAGGAGGCTACCATGTAGCTTGACACTTGCACTACAATGAAGCAAGCATGGGATTACAGGAGCATCTAAGACAAAGGGAGCCTCCCCAAAGTTGGGAAGGGTAAGCACAAGGGGACGGTTTCAGATTTTTTTAGAAGAGGTAACATCTCAACAGAATCTCTAAATATCGTCAGAGGTAACCTATTTGAGAGATTCGGCAAAGGTAATTACAAACACAAAAAATGGTGATCTAAATATGCTAAGACCTAAAGCAGCATAGCATTTTTATAGACTCTCAAATATTTCAGCATGTATGACACAAGAAGAGGCTCAAGGAGGTACAGGGCTAGCCCTGGAGAGGTAGGCAAATGCCCAGTGTGATGCCGTGATAAGTGGGAAAGTGCTTGGGTGCCAACTAGGGAAACTGGAATGGACACAAGAGAGAGGCATTAAAGATCTTCAGTCATAAGTGAGAGTTAGTCAGATGCAGAGTTCAGAAAGACCATCCAGTCATTCAGAGCAAATCAATTCTTTCAACTGCTTAGGAAAAATTTATATAGAGTCCTCCTTTACTCTGTGCCTTCTGTCACACCCTAATTCTGGTTCGGCAAATCTTACTGGCTTTTATCTTGAAAATATGTACAGAATATCAGCAGTTCTTGGTATGATATCACTTCCACACAGGTCTGAGTCACCATAATCCTGCCTAAAGATTACTGCAATTATATCCTAACTGATCTCTCCACTTGTGCCCTTGTTCTCTTCTAATCTAATCTCTATAGGAGCCAGAATGATGCTTTTAAAACACTTCAGACCATGTCCTCATTCTCAGTTATTAGAGAATGCATTATATCTTGTTGGCTTCTTATTGTCTCTTTATTAGCTTCTTGTTGTTACTCGACAAATTACTACCAACTTACTGGCTTAAAATATCACACATTTATTATCATAGTCTGGAGATCAGAAGCCTGATATGAGTTTCACTGGATGAAAATCAAAGGTGCTGGTAGAGTTGTGTTTCTTCTTCAAACTCTAGGGGACAATTAATTCCTTGCCATGTGTGTTAGTCAGGGTTCTCTAGAGAGACAGAACTAGTAGGATGTATGTATCTATGAAAGAGAGTTTATTAAGGAGAATTGAGTCACATGATCACAAGTCCCATGATAGGTTATCTGCAAGTTGAGGAGCAAGGAAGCCAGTAATGGATCAGTCTGAGTCCCAAAACCTCAAAAGTAGGAAAGCCGACCGTGCAGTCTTCAGTCTGTGGCCAAAGGCCTGAGAGCCCCTGGCAAACCCCTGTGTAAGACCAAGAGTCCAAAAGCTAAAGAACTTGGAGTCTGATGTTCAAGGCCACGAAACATCCAGCACAGGAGAAAGACGAAGGCTGGAAGACTCAGCAGGTCAAGTCCTTCCATGCTCTTCTGCCTGCTTTAATATAGCCATGCTGACAGCTGATTAGATGGTGTCCATCCATATTGAGAGTGGGTCTGCCTTTCCTAATCCACTGACTCAAACGTTAATCTCCTTTGGCAACACCCTAACAGAACACCCACGAACAGTACCTTGCCTCCTTCAATCCAATCAAGTTGACACTCAATATTAACCATCACAAGTTCATCCTTTGTCAACTTGAACCCATTACACATCTCCTGAAATCATACAAATCTTCAAATAAACACAATAATAAGGTCATAATTACACCTAACATAATACAGCTATCCTTCATACAACCATAAATGCACTAATTCTTAACCTAAATGCTATCACCTAGGGTTAACAACACTTAAGTATTGATATGAAGTCAATAAATCTTATGCTACATGATAAAGGAAAATGAAAGGAAATAAAATGAAGATATTTTCATAATACAAATGTATCCATGCACAAACATGTTCTTAACAAAATAAGAAGAAAACACATGACAATTATAGTTCTCATTTCTGCAACTGGTCGTGTGGTCATAGCTGGTATTGATTACTACCTTCTTCTACCACTCATTCTGTATTCCTTTTGCCTTCTGCACACATCTCAGCGGATTGTGGCTTTTTACCTTATGGAGTGACCAGAATCTTCATTCCTGAAGGGTCTGTGTCACATGTAGTCCTGCCTGGATTGAGTCGTTGTAGTTTCCCATTGACCTTAATCACATGGCATGGTAATGCTAAGAGACGCCCTAAAGGATCTCCTGTACTCCACGCATACTCTTGGTTACCTCCATTGTGGAGTAGTAGACCAATTTCATCTCGATAGTCAGGTCAATCACCCCAACCAATACTGTAACTCCCTTTTTAGCCTGTTGACTTAGAGATAGGAGGAGCCAAAAGTGCCCAAGTGGCAATCTTAGCTTCCAGTTTAATAGAATTATTGTTGTGTCTCCTGGAACTAAGATCTCTAGGCCAGCAGAACATCATGTCACGGGAACAGGAAGCAAAAAATTTGTTAGTGGTTTGCTGGGGGTGATAGTGAGTAATGCCACTTCCACTTCCACCTCTTGATTCCTGAACCTGTGAATCCTGGCTGTGGGAGAAATAGTACCATATATTGGACGCTGATTTATGGCATACACAGCCTTCTGGAGAACTTTGCTCAGCCTTGCAAAGTATTGTCACCTAGTTGGCATTGTAATTGTGACTTCAAAAGGTTGTTTCACCTTTCTGCCAATCCAGCTGCTTCAGGATAATAAGGAACATGGTAAGACCAGTGAATTCCATGAGCATGAGTCCACTGCCGCACTTTTTTTTTTTTTTTTTTTTTTTTTGAGACGGAGTCTCACTATGTCACCCAGGTTATACCGCAGTGACACGGTCTCAGGTCACTGCAACCTTCGCCTCCCAGGTTCAAGCAATTCTCCTGCCTCAGCCTCCCAAGTAATGGGACTACAGGTGCATGCCACCATGTCTGGCTAATTTTTTTTGTATTTTTAGTAGAGATGGGTTTTCACCGTGTTAGCCAAGATGATCTCTATCTCCTGACCTCATGGTCCGCCCACCTCAGCCTCCCAAAGTGCTGGGATTACAGGCTTGAGCCACGGCACTCGGCTGCCACACTTCTTTAGCTATCAAGTGAGTATCTTGGTCAGAGGCAATGCTGTGTGGAATACCATGACGGTGGATAAGGCATTCCGTGAGTCCACAGACGGTAGCTTTGGCAGAAACATTGTGTGAAGGGTAGGCACACCCACATCTGGGGTGATTGTCTATTCTAGTGAGGACAAACCGCTGCCATGTACATGATGGAAGAGGTCAAATATAATCAACCAGCCACCAAGTTGCTGGCTGATTTTCCCGAAGAATAGTGCCATATCGAGGGCTCAGTGTTGGTCTCTGCTGCTGGCAAATTGGCCACTCTGTGGTGGCTGTAGCCAGGTCAGCCTTGGTGAGTGGAAATCCATGTTGCTGAGCCCATGCATAACCTCCATCCCTGCCACCATGGCCACTTTGTTCTTGGAACCATTGGGTGGTGACAGGGTGGCTGGGGAAAGAGACTGAATGGTGTCCTCAGAACGAGTCATCCTATCCACTTGATTATTAAAATCCTCCTCTGCCAAGGTCACCCTTTGGTGAGTGCTCACATGAGAAACAAATATCTTCACAGTTTTGGACCACTTACAGAGGTCTATGTACATAATTCTTCCCCAAATTTATTTGTCACCAATTTTCCAAACATACTTCTTCTAAGTCCCTGACCATCCAGTCAAATCACTGGCTACAGCCCTTGAATCAGTATATAATTGCACAACTGGCAATTTCTCCTTCCAAGAAAAGGGCAGAACCAGGTGCACTCTCAAAGACCTGCCCACTGGGAAGATTTCTGTTTGCCACGCTCCTTCAGGAATGTCCTAGAAAGGGGCTGTAGTCCTGCAGTTGTCCACTTTCGGATGATGCCTGCATATCATGTTAAACCATCCATAAACCAGGCCCTAGTTTTCTCTTCTTCTGTCAGTTGATCATAGGGAACTCCCCACGAGGTCATCAATGCAGGGTGGGGGAGAGAAGGCAGAGTAGCAGGAGTAAAAACCATAGGCATTTAAGCCATTTCCTCATGTAACTTACTTGTACCTTCAGGACTTGCTTGAACTCGATCACATATATACCACTTCCATTTGACGATGGAATGCTGCTGTGCACACCCAACTTTATGGCTAGATGGGTCAGAAAGCACCCAATTCAAGACAGGCAATTCGGGCCACATGGTGCCTTAATGACTCATGGTCAAAAGTTCAGTTTCCACCAAAGCCCAGTAACAGGTCAAAAGCTGTCTCTCAGAAGGAGAGTAGTTTTCTACAGAAGGTAGCAGGGCCTTGCTCCAAAATCCTAGTGGCCTCTGCTATGATTCACCTATAGGAGCCTGCCAAAGGCTCCAAACATCATCCCTATCTGCCACTGACACCTCCACCACCATTGAATCTGCTGGGTCATATGGCCCAAGTGGCAGAGCAGCTTGCAAAGCAGCCTGGACTTGTTGCAGAGCCTTCTCCTGTTCTGGACCCCACTCAGAATGGCAGTTTTTCAGGTCATTCATAAATGGGTTGGAGTAGCACATCCAAATAAGGAATATGTTGCCTCCAAAATCCAAATAGGCCCACTAGGCATTGTGCCTCTTTCTTAGTTGTAGGGGGCGGGGCAAATGCAACAACTTACGCTTCACCTTAGAAGGAATATCTTGACAGGCCCCACACCACTGGACCCCTAGAAATTTCCCTGATGTAGAAGGTCCCTGAATTTTAGTTGGATTTATTTCCCTTTCTGTGGCATCCAAATATCTCAACAATAAGTCCAGAGTGTTTAGTGCTTCTCACTCATTGGGTCCGATCAGCATAATGTCACCAATATAATGAACTTGTGTGATATCTTGCAGAGTAGAGAAGCGATCAAGATCTCTGAACAAGATTATGACACAAAGCTGGAGAGTTGATATAATCCTGAGTTAGGGCAGTAACAGTATATTGCTGGCCTTGCCAGCTGGAGACAAATTGCATCTGGTGGGTCTTATTGAGAGGAATAGAGAAAAAGGCATTTGTCAAGTCAATGGCTGCATACCAGTACCAGGAGATGTGTTAATTTGCTCCAGCAATGAAACCACATCTGGTACAGCAGCTGCAATTGGAGTCACCACTTGGTTAAACTTATGATAATCCACTGCTATTCTCTAAGATCTATCTGTCTTCTGCACAGGCCAAACAGGAGAGTTGAATGGGAATGTGGTGAGAATCACCACCCCTGCATCTTTTAGATCCTTGATGGTGGCACTAATCTCTGCAATCCCTCCAGAAATGGATATTATTTCTGTTTTACCATTCTTCTAAGTAGAGGTAGCTCTAATGGCTTCCATTTGGCCTTTTGCACCATAATAGCCCTCACCCTACCAGTCAGAGGGCCAAAATGGGGGTTCTGCCAATTGCTAAGTATGTCTATGCCAATTATGCATTCTGGCATAGGGGAAATGACCACAGGATGAGTCCAGGGACCCACTGGACTCACTGTGAGTTAGATCTGAGCTAAAACTCCATGAATTACCTGACCTTCAAAAGCCCCTACTTTAACTGGAGGACCACAATGATGTTTTGTGTCCTCTGGAATTAACGTCAGCTCTGAGCCAGTGTCCTGTAGTCTCTGAAACGTCTGGTCATTTCCCTTTCTCCAGTGGACAGTTACCGTGGTAAAAGGCTGAAAGTCTCCTTGGGGAAGGATGGGAGAAAGAATAACAGTATAAATTTTCGGTAGTGTAGTGGTGTCCTTCTTGAAGGGGACCCTTCATTTAAGGGGTTCTGAGTCTGTAAACTGGTTTAAGTCTGGAAATTTTTTGAGGGGCAGTGATTCTCTGTTTTAATAATTCAAATTAGTCTTTTGTCCACTTGACCTTGAAGTTTACTCCTTATACAAATTAAGTAAGAATGCAATAGGCTTCCTATCAATTTCACTTCTAGGAACATGGTGAATAATAAGCCAATGCCAGAGGTCTACACGAGTCAAGATTATTCTGATTGTCACTTTGCCTCTGCTGTCCATTACGGTCCCTACACCCACCTTGCCTTTGATGGTTGTGTGCTGCCACTTGGCCCCTGTCACCTCAGGATCCAATTATTCCTATTACATTTAAATTTTGTAATTGAGTTATTGTGGTTCCCATTATAAGATCTGGCATACAGACAAGAGTAATCACAGAGCTCTTCAAGGATGCAGATGCTCCCCTCACAAATATATTTCACACGGGTATGTCTTCTGGACTCTCTAAGCTGAGATGAGTAGGTCTAAAGTCACTAATCTACTCTACCATCCCAGTCTCCCTGAGTCTTTGAATCCCTTTCTCTACATTAGACCAAGGGAGATCAGACATTTACAGCTCACTCACAGTGGGCCATCTTTTGATCCATATTTCAGCTAAGCAAGCAAATAAACTATTAGGACCTTCTTTAACTCCCCAAGCTACAACATTAAATGCAGCATCCCTACTTAGTGTGCCCAAACCAATACATTCAACCTGATCCAACTTTATGTTCCATCCACCATTATCCCACACCCTTAATGTCTATTCCCATGCCTGTTCTCTGGATTTGTGCTTATATAAATAAGAAAACTCAAGTAGTTGTTTTGCAGTCTAGAGCAGCTCCTCATGGGTCACAATCTGAACCCCACCTCTACAGAACTGCTGGGACTTTAGTCTAGTTATAGGTCTAGAAGCAAACAGGGGTATTGGGGATGGGTCCTGAGGAGAATTAGCATTGTCTTGCCTGGTAACTGCCTCAGGGGAGGCCATCACTGTTGCCTCAGGCAGTTCATGGTTAATCTCCTCAGACAAAGGTGGAAAGGCTGATGGCAGTGTGTGTGAGGGAGGGGAGGTTACCCCCAATGGAAGTAGGGAGGCTGTTTCCTCTGGCAAAAACGGCTCATCAGAGTTTACAAGCTCAGTGTCCCCAGATTCATCATGGTCCTCCCACATGTCACCATTCCAATTTTCAGGGTCCCATTCTTTTCCAATCAATGCCCTCACCTTAGCAGTAGACACCTGGAGAGACTGAGCATGTACCTTACCTTACAGATCAGTCACTTGCATAAGAGCTTGTGTCTAATTTTCCACAGTTTTAGCCCTTTGTCTACAGGAGCTAAAGACTCTCACTCAGGGCAAACTTAGAAGACTTGAGGCTCAGCATGCTTCTATTGTCAGCAGTTAGAATCCCTGAACTCATCCTTTTATCACTTTGTCCAGCAAACTCAGGAGCAACAGCCAACTTCATTATATTCCTTGGTTCTCCATATATGGTCAAAGGTATTACATATAGAGTCGCTAAACTTGCCTCTCATGAGTGGTGAATGAGGACTATCAAATGCATTTATTTTGCACAACTCTCTAAATAGTTTATGCCAAGGACTATCAGTGTTCTCCATACTATCAGAAGGAGAGTCCATAGCATTTTGGGGTCTAATCAGATTAAGCAGCCAACTCCAGAAACCCCAAAACCAACTAAAGAAATCCATCCTTAAAATTCTGTTCCTCTAGAACCATTCCTGGTACCAAAATCTATATTAGTCAGAGTTCTCGAGAGGGACAGAACTAACAGGATATATGTATCTATGAAGGAGAGTTTATTAAGAAGAATTGAGTCACATGATCACAAGGTAAAGTCCCACAATAGGCCATCTGCAAGTTGAGGAGCAAGGAAACCAGTAATAGATCAGTCTGAGTCCCAAAACCTTAAAAGTAGGAAAGCCGACAGTGCAGCCTTCAATCTGTGGCCAAAGGCCTGAGAGCCCCTGGCAAACCACTGGTGTAAGAGCAAGAGTCCAAAAGCTGAAGAACTTGGAATCTGATGTTTGAGGGCAGAAAACATCCATCACAGGAGAAAGATGAGGGCTGGAAGACTCAGCAAGTCAAGTCCTCCCACGCTCTTCTGCCTGCTTTAATATAGCTGTGCTGACAGCTGATTAGATGGTGCTCACCCACATTGAGGGTGGGTCTGCCTCTCTTAGTTCACTGACTCAAATGTTAATCTCCTTTGGGAACACCCTCACAGAATACCGAGGAACAGTACTTTGCACCCTTCAGTCCAATCAAGTTGACACTCAATAGTAACCATCATGCCATGTCCACCTTCTAGAGGGTGCTCACATTCTTTGGCTCATTGTCCCTGCATCTTGTCACTTTTTCTCCCTCTGCTTTTATGTTTGCATCACTTCATCTCTGACTTCAACATTCTTACCCATTATAAAAACTCTTGTGATTATATTGAGCCCACCAGGATAATCAGGATAATCTTCCCATTTTAAGATTATTAACTTAATGCAAAGCTACTTTTCCCATATAAGACAATACATTCATGGATTTTAGAATTAGAATGCAGATATGATCAGGGGACTGTTACTCAGTTTACCATAGTTTCCATGGTAGTGTTGTTTTAGTTTTTGTTATTTTGTGTTTGTTTTTTCTCCAATAAGAATTACACATTGAAATCATGAAATCATCCATTGACTTAAGCCTATATCACCAAATAAGGATGATACTAACTTTATCAATGAAATAAAGTTATTCAAAGCAACATACGTTTATAATAATATTGACTACAAAACTGAAAATGAAAACTATGTGAGTGATATATGAGATTTAAGCGTTCTTGATTCCTGGGATTATATAACAAAGGGTGCATCCTTTTTCTTTGTCCCTACATAGGTTTAAAGTACCTACCTATCTTTTTTATTTGTGCATTATTATTTCATAATGTTATATATGCTTGTTTGTGCTATGCAAGCACTGAGGTTTGAGAAGTTTAAGGCTGTTAGACTGGAAAGGGAATAAGGGTTACAATCTTCTCTCTATGACCTTTTGTAATTTATAAGTCCAAATGGACTGAACAACACTGAATAATTAATTCATGCTGTGTTTAAGCCCCTATGCTTGCATGTTTTACACCCTAATTATTATGAATTCCTTCCTTGTGCAAATCTTTGATTCCCTAACCTAAATCAGGTTAATACAGACTCATATGCTCCAATTATGGTGATATCTTTCTCTTAACCTTGGCAGAAGGAACATTATAGTAGGTCAAAAAGTATCTTTGAGTTTCATTGAGAAATTAACCCATAAGGGAATTGTGCTCATGGTTGTAGTGTTAATTAGTTTCACCATGAACATATTTTGTGGCTTAGTTAACATTCAGATACTCTCTGCATTTAAATAAAAATATATGCCCCAATATGCTAAAGCCAGTCAAATGTGATTTTTATTTAATGATTTTTTTCTTATGATTCAAGTAATTAGCACATTGCACATTTTAACTAATTAAGAAAAAATAACCGTCACCACACCCCAGTGAGTCATGCTGGTGGTGTTTCCCCAGTTCTAAAGGTAGAGAAGCTGGAGAGTAAGAATAGCTTTTCTACTAGGTTGTGGAAAGAGGAGGAGGATAAGAGACAACAAGCTCCTAGAATAGAAATCTGAGATATCTAACCCTTGAATATACTTTCTCCAAAATCCACGTGCTAAAATGAAAGGAAAAAAGCAGATAATTTGGATTAAAACACACTGAAGAAAATAGTTTGGTAAGTGCATTCTCTATATACATTCCCATTGCATATTCATGGTTAAATATTATTATCAAGATAGGACATTACAATGGGTGTGTTCTCCAGAAAAAGTAAATGTTGTGTATACGATCATTGCATCCATTAGTCTGATTCCATATTAGAGAAAAATTCTAAGTGCCTTATGTTTATAGAATG
This sequence comes from Papio anubis, assembly GCF_008728515.1. Taxonomy (NCBI): domain Eukaryota; kingdom Metazoa; phylum Chordata; class Mammalia; order Primates; family Cercopithecidae; genus Papio; species Papio anubis. The sequence goes on from NC_044977.1 coordinate 143,798,822, forward strand.
AAAATACAAATTCTCCCAATGCCAGAATTAGTGTGTATATGCTCTTTTTCACCTCCACGGGTAAGTGATTTTAAAGTAAGACTTTAGAATAAAGAAAATGGCTTTTTGGGCAACTATCAAAACCTTCACAGAAAGTTTTCTCCCTTTTTAAAGATTTTGTATATACTGCTCCTAATTTAAAAGAATGTCTTCTTGAAAAAGTGTGAGCCGTTTCTATTCTTGAATTTCATCCAAACAAATAAGATTTGAGTAAAAAATATTAGCTGACCTTCTTGAAAGATCTCATGCAATTACAGAATGAGGAAGAGAAATGACCATTCTTTACACCTTCTATTTTTGTTTGATTTTGCTTATCTTGCTAAATAAAAACACTGATGAAATATATTAATTTTCAATATATTTAGATTACTAGTTTTAAAATATACTATCAATAGCTCTGACAATAAGATAAAATAACTACATTTTATTTGTAATGATAAGCTAAAAAAATTTGGCCAGGCGCGGAGGCTTACGCCTGTAATCCTAGCACTTTGGAAGGCCAAGGTGGGCGGATCACCTGAGGTCACAAGTTCGAGACCAGCCTAGCCAACATGGTGGCAACATGTACTTAAAAAAATACAAAAATTAGCAGGGCATGGTAACACACACTGGTGATCCCAGCTGGCTGAGGTGGGAGAATCGCTTGAACTCGGGAACCAGAGGTTGCAAAGAGCTAAGGTTGCACCACTGCACTCCAGCCTGGGCGACAGAGTGAAAAAAAAAAGAAAAAGAAAAAGGAAAATAAAATTCCCACAAGGATACCAAGGATATAGAGTATAGAGACTGTTACAGTATTTAATTATAATGATTTAGAATAACTAAATTGTTATCGGACAAAATTACACATCTTTTCTTTAGTTATAGCCTTTTGGATAAAATATTGACCTAAAATTTTATTTCCGGAGTGCTAATGACTCGAAAGGTATGGACCAAAGTGTGTCAATTTAAGAAATCCTTTAAATTTTTTTTTCCTTTTTTTTTTTTTTTTGGAGCATTTCTTGGACTCCTAATGTATGGACAATATGGACAGAAAATATTTGAGTCTTTTTAAGTTAATATGGTATTAGTACCTTCCAAGTACAAAATTCAGACAAACTAAATAAAATTTTAAAATGTACAACTATAAATAATAAAGGAAAATTTATAATCAACTTGAATTATAACAGTTTGATTAATGACAGTATTTTGACATTTTATATTGGATAACTAGATATTTGGAAATAAAATCACATATATAACTCTCAATTTCTAGATTATAGAAAATAATGAGTTAAATTTTCTGTGAATACAGGAGTTCATGCTTTCATGATTATCTCAATCTAGGTTTCATTCTTAGAAGTGAGAATGTCAAGTCAAAGCAAATGCACAATTTAGGTTCTGATGCACATTAACACACTGCCTTTCAGAGAGGTAAAAGTTAATATCACCATCAGTCGGGTGTGAGCATGAGAATCTTTATTCCTCTCTCTAAGTATTAAGAAACATTTTACTCTGCCTACATAAGAGGAAAATTAATTCTGTTTTAATTTATATGTAATTGGTAATTAGCAAGCTTGAAGATCTCTTCCTATGCTTTTATTTATATTCCTCTTATGTAAATTGTGTATCTTTAGACCTTGACCATTTTGCTATTAGTATGAACTCTTTTTCATATTTGTTTTTTAAAGTGTTTTATAAACTGTTATTATACTAATGAACTTTTGCGTTTACTATTTTAAAATAATTTTCTTACTTTTCTGTTCGTCTGTTTAAGCATTAAATCTTTCTTGTTCATTTTTATTCAGATGTTTTGAACTTTATATGGTCAAACTTTAAAATCTCTTTATAGTCTTTGATTTGAGGGACATGAGCAGAAATAGAATTTATACTCTAAGGGTATGAAAATATCAACCATACTTTATTTTTCTATTTTTACTATTATCTTGTTTACTGCTGAGATTTAATACAGGCAGAATATATTTTTGAGAAAGGAGCCTTTTCTTTATTTTCTTTCAAAATGTCAGCCAGTTATTCCAATAACATATATTCTATGTTTTCTCTATTAATTTAATTTAATTTAATTTTAATTATTTCATACTTTTTTTTTTTTTTTTTTTGAGTCAGTATCTTGCTGTCACCCAGGCTGGAGTGCAGTGACATGATCATGGCTCACTGCAGCCTCAACCTCCTGGACGCAAGTGATCCTCCCACCTGAGCCTCCTGCGTAGTTGGGACGACAGGCACTACCATGACCAGCTCATTTTTGGGAATTTTTGTAGGGATAGAGTTTCACTATGTTGCCTAGGCTGGTCTCAAACTTCTGGATTCAAGCAATCCTCCCACATTGACCTCCCAAAGTGCTAGGATTACAGGTGCGAGCCACTGTGCCTGGCCTTCTGCATTGATTTAAATATTACCTTTATTTATGCAAAATTTTAATGTAAACTTTAGTCTATTTTTGAACTCTCTATTCTGTCCATTGATCTATGTTTCCTCTAACATGCTGTCAAAATAAATATAACTTTATTTTTCCTCTTGTTTAATGGTTTTAACTAGCATATCTAGAGCAAAATTCAATGACAACCATAGTAGTGTATATTTTTGCCTATGTTCTCAATTTATTATTATACTTGTAATATTGTACCATTAATCATGATGCTGAATTAGAATATATGTATGTATTTATGTATATATATGCAAACAAAATATTTATAAATCTGTGTATACATTTCTAAGAAAGTTTTTAACTAAAAATAGACAATATTTTTTAAGTGTTATTTTAGCATCTCTCAAGGTAATCAAAATTTTCTCTTTTGACTTAGTAATATGATCATGAGTTGCATAATGATGTTTCAGTCAGTAATGGACCACATGCAAGACAGTGATTCCATAAGATTATAGTGAGCTGAAAAATTCCTATCACCTAGTGATGTAGCCATCAAAATATCATAGTGTAATTATTTTTAAATAAATTTAGTGCAGCCTAGTGTGCAGGGATTTTGAAGTCTACATTAGTGTACAGGCCTTTACATTGTTACTACTTACTGATTCACCTAGAGTAACTTCCAGTCCTGCAAGTTTCATTCATGATAAATGCCCTATACAGATGTACCGTCTTTTATATTATGTCGTATTTTTATTGTACCTTCCCTATGTTTAGATACACAACTATTACTTTTAATGGCAAAAACCACAATTATTTTTGCATCAACCTAATACCATTCTGTTACAATTGTCTACAGTAATCAGTACAGTAGCATACTTTACAGGTTTATAGCCTAAGAGCAATCAGCTACAGCCTAGATGTGCAATATGCTACAACCTTTAGGTTTGTCTAAGTACACTCTATGATGTTCTCACAGCAATCAAATTGCTTAATGACACATTTCTCAGAACATGTATCTTTTTTTAAGCAATGTATGACTGTACCTTGAAGTATGTTAACACATTTCCTTCCATAATATTTGCCATGAACTTTATTTATTCATATATTTTATTTATTCTTATATTTTACCTTTAAATTATATTTTTAAGATGGTATTATTTTACATTAGTATTCACAAAAAAATAACAGCCTGTACTTTCCTTTGTTGTTTTAGTTTTAAACCGGTATGTTGTTTTAGTGTTATTCAGAATTCTGGTTTCTTAAAAATAAGCTCAATGTGTTCTCTCTTGAGTTGTGATGAGTCAGTTTTAATAACAACAAAACTATACTTTTCTCAAAGATGTGAAAAGAAAATAATCTGTGAAATTGTATAGATTTGCTCTGTTTGGAAGATGGACAGTAACAGTCATTGACCTATTTCTTTAGTTCTTCTTTGATTATGGATTTGACTAGGAGTTCATCTTTTCTTAACATAATTTTGGTAATTTTTAAAAAAATTCATCAATTTAAATCCAGGTTTGCAAATGCATTCGTAAATGATACTTTTAATGAGTTTTTGCTTCTGGGATTATATGCAATTTATTTTTTCTGTTTTCAGTATAGATATTTTTCAAAGTTTTAATGCTTTATTTTGTGTTTGCATTTTCAACTTATTTTTCTGTTTCTGCATTTATTGCTTTGAAAAAATACATATTCCCAACATTTTGTCATTGTAGCATCTTTATGGGGTAGATATTTTTTTCTCTCTGCTTTGAAGATGGAGAGACTGAAGCACCAGGACATTTAAGAAATTTACATGTACTTACACAGCAGTAAAGGATGGAGCCAGAATTCTATCTCATGCACTTTGTAGCAGAGGACCAACTTATTACCCACTGCATTGTACTGCCTCTGGCACTTCATTAGCAAAGTAACTATTTACCCAATCCACTATGAAAGATCTTCAGAAATAAATCTTGTGAATTTTTAAATAAAAATAATCACGGTAGCTCAATTACTCTTTTACATAATTATTCACCATAACTGTAGTGGAAATTTGACTCTCCTCTCCCTGCTCAGCATCCAAATACCAACCCCTTCCTCATTCTATTAGACCTTAATTAATCCTTTTTGTAGTCAGTAGAGAAAATGTTCTGACTCCCACTGTGGAAAAAGAATGAGCCAGATTCTTCCACTCCCTAGTATAGCACAACTGGTAGAATGAGAGGTCACTTTGATCTTGGCAGGTCCAATAATAAGGTGCTTTCAGGATTCAGAGGCAGTTTGAGGTTAGAGTAACAGTAGAAGTCTCAGAGACGCATGGACTAGATACTCCGTTGGATGGGTCTTGCTGCCCATTCATTCAAGTAAACTTGAGCTAATTTTTTTTCTTTGTCATAGAATTTTATTTCTTTCACTTTACTTTTTAAAAAATTTTGTAATTAAATAATGTATGCACACAGTTGAAAAAAATCAAATAGATCTTCCAGGATTATCAAGAAAAATAGTACTCCCTTGTTTCACCCACTTCCCTACCTCATTTGAGGTGATGCCTTTCAAAAGGCAGTTGTTTTCAACATTTTAGCTGTTTCTCTTGGTACTTTTACTCATATTTCTAAATAACATACTTATACCCTCATTTTCTGAATTTTTGTTTTCATACATTAACTCTTGTCTTCCTATTACAAAAGTTGCCTTAAAAATGTTGCTACCTCCCACCTACATGCACCAACGTACTTGCCAACACGACCATATTTTGCTCCCCCACAACACACATATTCACACATACATACAAATCTTTTTTATCTTCTCAATATATAAATCTAATATAATTTTGTATTAAATCAATACTTTGTGGTTAAATATTACATTGACTATGTAAACAACACAACACTATGCTTCATTTCTTACACAATTTTTGATCTTCCCTGGATATAATCGTTTTTTTCCATTTGCTTCATTTTCTATGAAATGATAACTAATTTATTCACAAACCCTCCAGTGATATGAAATCTCCTCTCCATACATTTAATCATACTTCTAATGAGTCAGTATCATATTTTATTTGGATACAGATTTCCTGGACATCTAAGTTCCCCTGATCCAATGTGAAATGGTTGCCTTCTGTATTAAATGGCTGTTCAATGACATACCCCTTGGGGTTCTCCAAGCTTTTCTTCTGATTTTTTCTTGAGTTGGAGATATTGTTTCCTCTATCCTTCGTCTTCTTACTTCTTGACTGATTCCCTCCAGGACATTATCAAAAAAATGAAGGCGAGAAGCTACTATGTTGACTATCAGAAAGTGTTTTCTTCATCATCATCATGATTATCATCATCATCATCATCATCATCATCTAACACTTGTTTAAAAGTTTGAGTATATAAATTCCCATATTCCTCAGAATTTGGAGGGCTTTAAACTATGCTTTTCAAAAGTTTGACACCATTCTAATTCCTCTTTGCATAAGATCTGATTCTTCCTGTTCAAAAAATTTTAACTCTTTGTTCTGCTTTTGGTGTTCTAAAATTTAATAATTTGCCTTGGTAGGGAGCTTTTCCAATCCATGTTGATGAGGTATTTTCAGAGACTGTTAACTTGGAAACTTGTGTTTAGATAAGGGAAGTTTTCTTGTATTATTTCTTAAATATTTTTCTCTTTTTATTTTTTTCTTTTTGTCTTACCTGGTTGCTTACTATTCAGATGTTTACACTTTATCAACTGATCCTGTAATATTCTTCTATTTTCTGCTGATTTTTTTATTTGCAGAAGATTTTCTCAAATTTATCTTCTAAACTTTCTATAGGAAGTTTTTTTCTGCTATCATAGTTTTATTTAATAAGAGCTTTTGTTTGCCTCTCTTAATATTTTATTAAGACATCTTTGTTGAAAATCAATTGACTGTAAATTTATGGATTTATTTTTGGGCTCTCTGTTCTGTGCTATTGGTCTATTTGTCTGTTTTTATGCCAGAATCATACTGTTTTGATTACTGTAGCTCTACATTAGATTTTGAAATTAGGTAATGTGATGCCTCTGGTTTTGTTCTTTTTGCTCAAGATTGCTTTTGCTATTTGGGTTTTTTTGTGGCTCCCTATGAATTTTAGGATTGTTTATTCTGTTTTGGTAAAAAATGACATAGCTATTTTGATGAGATTGCACTGACTCTGTAGATTGTTTTGGATGGTGTGGACATTTTAATAATATTAATTATTCCAATTTATGGTTACAAAATATCTTCCCATTTATTTGTGTCTTCAATTATTTCATCATTGTGTTATGGTTTCCTATGTACAGGTATTTTAACTCCTTGATTTCCTCCTATTTTATTTTTTGTGTTGCTAAAAAATATGAAGATTAATAAGATGTACTATTTGATAGCACAGTAGGGTGACTATAGTCAATAATGATTGTATATTTTAAAATAACTATAAGAATATAGTCAGATTATTTGTAAATCAAAAAATAAATGCTTCAGGGGATGAATATCCATTCTCCATGATGTGCTTTATTTCACATTGCATGCCTGTATCAAAACATTTCATGTACCCCATGAATATATATATCTAATATGTACCCACAAAATTTTAAAAAATTAATAATTTTTAAAAAATAAATGGGATTGTTTTATCAGTTTCTTTTTTGGATAGTTTTTTTGTTAGTGTATAGAAATGCTACTTTTTTATGTTAATTTTGAATTCTGTAATTCTACTGAATTTATTTATTAGATCCAAGAGTTTTTTGGTGGAGTTTTAGAGTTTTCTCTGTGTAAGATCATGTTGTCAGCAAACAGCAGTAATGTTACTTTTTCCTTTCCTATTTGGATGCCTTTTATTTTTTTTCTTTTGCCTAATTACCAAATTAAAATTTAGTAATTATTTACAAATTAAAATTTGCCTAATTACTAAAATAATTTTCTTTGCCTAAGTGTTCTTGTTAAACATTTTTTAACTCTTTGCTCCATTTTTGGTGTTTTAAAATTAAATAATTTGCCTTGGTGAGGAGCTTTTCAAATCCCTTTTGATGAGGTCTTTTCAGAGCCTGTCAACTTGGAAACTTGTATTTGGACTTCCAGTATTATGTTGAAAAGAAGTGGCAAAAGTGAGCATCCTTGTTTTGTTTCTTATCTTAGAAAAAAAAAGCTTTCCACTTTTCATCATTAAGTATGATGTTAGCTACAGGCTCATCACACATGACCTTTGTTTTGTTAAGGTACACCCCTTCTATACTTGTCAAGAGATTTTATTGTTAAATAATGTTGAATTTTGTTGAATGTAGTTTTTGCATCTATTGAAATGATCATATGACTTTTATCCTTCATTCTGTTATTGTGGTGTATTGCATTTGCTGATTTATGTATGTTGAATCATCCTTACATCAAAGGGATAGATCCTTCTCAATCATGATGAATGATCCTTTCAATGTGCTGTTGAATTCAGTTTGCTAATATTATATTGAAGATTTTTTGGCCTATATTTACCAGGGGTATTGGCTTTTAATTATCTTTTCTTGTAGTGTCTTTGTCTGGCTTTGGTATCAGGGTAATGCTGGCCTCATAAAATAAGTTTAGAAGTTTTCTCATCTCTTCAGTTTTTTGGAAGAGTTTGAGAAGAATTCTTTTTTATTGTTTAGTAGAATTCAGCTTTCTTCTTTTTGTGAGATAGGCATGTATTGCTATAAACTTCCCCCTTAGAACTGCTTTTCCTGTATTTCAAGTGTTCGTATGTTATGGTTCTATTTTTGTTTTTTTCAAGATAGTTTTAAGTTCCCCTTTTAATTTCATCTTTTGCCCATTGGTTGTTTAGAAGCATGTTGTTTAATTTTCACATTTTTATAAGTTTTTTGAGGTTCCTTCTATTACTGATTTCTTGTTTCATTCCATTTAGTGTGGTTGGGAAAGATACTTGACATGATTTCAATGTACTAACATTTGTGAAGACTTGTTTTGTGGCCTGCATCGTTATCCTGGAGAATGTTCCATATGCGCTTGAGAAGAATGTGTAGTCTTTTGCCGTTTGGTATCATGTTTTATACATGTTTGAGAGGTCCATTTATTCCCATTGCAGTTAAAGAACAATGGCTCCTTATCAATTTTACTGGGTGTCTTTCTAAACAATCTGTCCATTGTTGAAAGTGGGGTATTGAGGTACCTCATTATTATTGTATTTCATTCTATCTCTCTTCTGATGTATTGATATTTGCCTTCTATATTTAGGTATTCTGATGTTAGGTACCTATGTGTTTATTATTGTTGTGTCTTCTTGATAAATTGTTTCCTCATCATTATATAACCTTCTTTGTCTCATCTTACAGTTTTTGACTTGGTAGCATTTTTAGAGTTCTGTCTATTTCTTATTTTCATTAGCTCTCTGTAAGATTTATTTCTCTATATAAATTCTATTTTGTCTGAAATATGTATAGCTACCCCTTCTCTCTTATCATTCCATTTACATGGAATATCTTCTTTCATCTTCTCGTTTTCATATGTGTTTTTAAAGATGAAGTGAGTGTTTTATAGGCAGCATATATTGGGTCTCTTCAGCCATTCTGTGATTTTTGATAGAAGAATTTAATAATACATTTACTTTCAAGGTACTTATTGATAAAGACTTACTACTGCCATTTTGTTCATTGTTTTCCAGTTGTTTTGTAAATTTTATTTCTTTCCTCCTCTCTTGTCTTCCTTTTTGATTAGATTATTTTCTCTAGGTATGCATTGATTCCTTATTTTCTAGCTTTTACATATCTACTATAAGTTTTTGCCTTGTGGTTACCATGAGGCTTACATAAAAATATCTAATATTTGTAACAGACTATTTTAATTTGATAAAAACTTAACTTTGCACAAAAAAACACTATAGACTTTTACTCTACATGCATCACAATTTCATGTTTTTGATGTCACAATATACTTTTTTTATATTGTATACCTTTAACAAATGAATATGGCTATATTATTTTAAGAGTTTTGTCTTTTAACCCTCATACAAAAGATAGAACTGCTTTAGATACTATTATTACAGTTTTAGAGTATGCTGAATTTGATCGTGTACTTAGTTTTGCCAGCAAGTTTTATACTTTCAAATGTGTTCATGTTACTAACTGTCATTTTCTCTCAGCTTGAAGAACTCTCTTTAGCTTTTCTTATGAGATAGGTCTGGTGGTCCCACAGCATTTGTGTGTGTGTGTGTGTGTGTTTGTGTGTGTGTGTGTGTGTGTGTGTGAAAGTCTTTATTTCTCCTTCACTTTTGAAGAACAGCTTTGCCAAGTATTCCCGGTTTCCAAGTGCTTTGGTTTGTTGTTGTTGTTGTTGTTTCCTTTAGCCCTTCGAACACATGATCTCACTCTCTTCTGGTGTGTAGTTTCTGCTGAGAATTCTGTTGCTAGCCTTGGAATTCCCTAAATATGATTTGCTTTTTTCCCTTGCTACTTCCAAGATCTTTGCTTTGTCCTTGATATTTGACACTTTGGTTATAATGTGTCTTGGTGTCATCTTGTTTGGATTTAATCTTATTTGACCTTCCTGTACCTAAATATTTCCCCAGATTAGAAAGTTTTCTGATTATTCTTTTAAGTAAGCTTCCTACCCTTTTGTCTCTCTTCTTCTTCATCTCTTATTACTAGAATATTTGCTCTTTTGATGTTGTCCCATAAATCCTGTAAGTTTTCTTTATTCTTTTGTATTAATTTTTTCTCCTCTCACTGTATATTTTCAAATAACTTGTCCTCAAATCCAGAAATTCTTTCCTCTGCTTTATCAATTCTTCTGTTGATGCTCTCTATTGCATTTTTAAATTCCATTTATTTTATTCTTCAGCTCCAGAATTTCTGTTTGATGTTTATAAAACAATTTTAACTTGTTTGTTAATTTTTCAGGTTGGGTTTTTTATTTTAATTTTTAAATTTTATTAAATTGTTTCTTTGTATTTTCTTGAAGTTCATTGAGCTCCTTTAAACAATTATTTGGAATTCTTAGTTGGTTCACATACCTCCATTTCTGTGGGGTCAGCTACTGGAAGATTATGATGTTATTCTGATGGTAATTATCTCCTTGGTTTTTCATGTTTCTTGTTGCCTTATGTTGATGTCTGAACATTTGATAGAACACTCTTTTCTTGTAGATTTTAAAGACTAGTTTGTGTGTGTGTGTGTGTGTGTGTGTGTGGAAATATCCTTGTCTCTGGGTGGCAGATGAGGATCCTTGCTGGATAAGGTACAGCAGTTCTGATACCACTGAGAATGCCAGCTATGTAGTCTCTGTACAGCTTTGTCAGTATTAATAAAGATTGCAGAGATCCTCTGCAGTTAACACTGTCTATGGTGGCAATGAGACTTTCTCTTCTAGCCTTTCTAAAATTAATGGATATGTGGATCATTTCTAATTTAGTGTTATTATAAACACTGCTGTTATAAATATACCTGCCTGTGTTTTTTTGTGTGCATATGTGCATAGTCACTTGTTTCTGATGATAATATACCTATAAGTGAAATGGCTGAGTTAAAGGATAGGTATATGCTTAAATTTTAAGATTGTATTAATTTGCATTCTAACCATTAATGTATGAAATTTCCAGTGTATCACATCCTCATAACATTTGGTATCATCATACTTTATCTTAGCTATTCTGATGGTTCATTGTGCCTTTTGTCTAGTTTTCACATATATTGATTCTTCAGCATCTCTAGTTTAAAAGATATATTAAAAGTTATTTGTGGCACCCATGCATTTTTTGAAGTAAATAAAAAGTACTTGCTCGTGTAATTTTTCAATCTATAGAAGAGTTTTCTTCTCTGTTCTTAGAAAATCAAGGATTCTGTGAAGCTGTTTCAGGACAAGAGAAAAAGAAAAAAAAAAAAAAGAAGAATAAAGAGGTGGATCTGACCCCTCAGCCCTTCCTCAACCAGATGAGCTCTGTTTGTATGCTGACTTTTTAAAATATAATTTTGCAGGAAAAGTTTCTCTGCTAAAAATTTTTAAGCTACACAACCATTCTTTAAAGAATGAATGGCAGGCCGGGCGCGGTGGCTCAAGCCTGTAATCCCAGCACTTTGGGAGGCCGAGACGGGCGGATCACAGGTCAGGAGATCGGGTATCATCCTGGTTAATATGGTGAAACCCCTGCCTCTACTAAAGTACAAAAAAAAACTAGCCGGGCAAGTGGCTGGCGCCTGTAGTCCCAGCTACTGGGAGGCTGAGGCAGGAGAATGGCGCGGAACCCGGGAGGCAGAGCTTGTGGTGAGCTGAGATCTGGCCACTGCACTCCAGCCTGGGCGAGCAGGAGCCAAACCTCGCCTCAAAAAAAAAAAAAAAAAAGAATGAATGGCAATAAAACTGAATAAATACACATTTTCCTTGACACATGACCTTTTTGCAGAGGCCATTTGCAATACCATGAGTTTGTAGCTATTATTTTCACTGGCATCTGATCTTGCAAGGGATGGGGGCAGCCAGAAGGGTAAGACAAAGCCTGGTAAAGTCTCAATAACCAGCATCTTTAGAAACCTGACTTTTACCCAACAGTCACCCAGCCACACAAACATACTTCACCGCAATTTTTAGGTGTGGCTGAACCTAATCAAAACTAGTAGTGGTATCATATTCAAGTATGACTTCATATACAGCTAAGAGCTCTAATAGGGTTAATATAAATGAAGGTGTCCAAAATCATATTGGGTCAGCTAATTAACCTCTCAATCTGCTGTCTTCAACATAAATATATAATACTACTTTAGGAGGTAATTATGAGGACTAAAGGAGATGATGCATATAAAGGACCTGAAATATAATTTGTTCAAAAAATGTTGTGGTTTATTTTATTATGACCATGATTATCTGGCAGAGAGACTACATATACTGGCCTTTGATCTGTCTGATTCCCAGTCTCAGTGATCTATATCCTATGGGACATCAAAAGCTTCATATATTTCTTCCCTATTTTTAATAGTTCCTGCAACCGTGTCAATTCTCTAGCTCCTAATCATCTACAACACCATTTTCTCCCGGATGCTGAATTTAGCCTCAAAGTAAAATATCCCTCCTTCTCCCCAAGTCATAAATCCTTCCATGATATCCTCTGTAAATATTATACTATATTTAGCAAATTTTTTATTATCTTCAATGTCTTATAGAAATATTCTCTTCATTTTCTTGGCTTAACTGAACCGTTGTGACACCATTTTTTTTTTTTTCTAGCCCTCTCAAGTGATGACTTTATCTTATGTACTTGGGGACTGGGAAGAGAGATTAATGAACTCCTTTCTCTCTTTTGTGGGTTCATGAACAATGTTTTACATCCTCTTTTAAAATAACAATAACACAACACAACAAAATAAACAGCAACCTACTTTTTTGAGGCACATATTATTAGAAAACCACTCTGTTGCCTTCCTCTTAATTGCCATTTTTGAGCTTCCCAGTCCCATCCCTTGTCTGTGGGCAATATTGGCACCTCTTTTAGTCTTTTTCTCCACTCTTTTCAAGCCTCCATGTGACCCCTCATTACCACCCTCTTGCCCAGTAGGTAATCCTGCAAACACCCTACCAAAGAAAGTGAAACCATTATAAGGGAAACTTTGAGCTTTTCTGTATCAAGGTCCATTGTCACTTTTTTCCCCGTTAGGTTATATTATAGAAGAGCAAACACTCCAGGCTAAAAGTAAAGGATAATACTCCCTTTTCCTCCCTTAGGAACCTTACACTATTATCTTTTCTTGCTTTTGTTTTTTCAATAACTCTTTCTTAATTAGAGAATTCTTATTTGTATTTAAATATGCCCAACTCACTCTCCATTTGGTTTTATTTTATTGACGAATTATAATCATATATAATTATTCAGTACATAGTGATGTTATAATACAGGCACATAAGGTGGGATGACTGAATCAAACTAATTAACATATCAATTTCCTTAAATTGTCACCATTTTTTCCTCTTGTCTAATTGCAACTTTGTACCCTTTGACCACATCTCCCCGTTTCTCCCAGCTTCTAATGACCACTGTTCTGCTCTCTCCTTCTATTGGTGAAGTCTTTTAGTTTCCACATTTGTCTTTAAAAAATACTTTTGGCAACCTTACATTAGTTACTACTTTCTAACTTAGTACTCACTGCAAAACTCACCATTTTATTAAGCCTCAAAAAGGCCTCTTGAGATTAAATCAAACAAATATCTTTTTCGGTCTTCATCTTACTTACCATCAACATCACTTGACACTTTTGAGAACTTCATCTTTCTGAATACTTTTTTTTTAACTTCTGTGATACCACATTCACTAGTTTTCCTCTGGCTGCTTTTTCTTGATCTTTTTTGCAGGATCATTCTATTTGGCCACACATATCAAAGTTCCTTATCAAAAACTCTTCATGTCCTCTTTAGAAAGTTTCATCCATCTTCCATGATTTTCTTCTATGCTGATGACATTCAGATGTATATCTCATCAAAGATTTTGGCATTGAACTTCTGCCACATGATGGACTATCCCACATCTTCATTAGAATGTCTTTAAAGTCACCTCAAACTCACTTAAATCTAAATTGATGCTTTTTCTGATTCTAACATATCAGGTTCTCTTATTTTGTTCCATATTTCAGGGCAATACAACTTATATCTCTAATTGAACAAGAGAAAAATCCTGAAAGCCATCCTTTGCAACTTTCTCACCTCCAGATCCAGCATATCTTTTATATTTTACCTCTCATTTATTATTCAGTTCTGTTTATTGTCTGTCTCTATAGTCATCACCATTTTCTAATCTTTCACTACTTTATTCTTATCTCTTACTCAATCTTATCTTGCTCATGTATGTTCTCATGCCCCATCCTTATCTGCACACTGCATTGTAACCAGAGTGACTTTTCAAAAAGTGGTATTTTTTGTGCCTCCAGTGCAGGAGGCTAAATAAATAATGCTTTTTATTTATAACATGCTATCTTTATTGGTCTCTGTGAAGCCTATTTTTGCAGTTTTATTTTCCCCTCTATCTTTGATTTCTCACTCTCCTCGCTGCCTCTGATGTGTTCAATATATTTTAATTATAAAATATTGTTTTATATATAAATGTAATTTGCAATATAATTCACTTTTACTTTTTTACTTGACACCATGTTTTTTAAAGATCTAACCAATTTCTAACCACTGCATGGCATTTCAGTATATATCCCTCCTCCTTTTTCATGGATTCTTCTAGTAATAGACACCTCTGCTACTCCCATTTTCTCAATACTACAAACAATGTTGCAATAAACTTTCTTGAGCATCTTTGTTCCTTGGGAGCTGCCATAAATTCTCTAAGATACGTGATCCAACTATGTCTGTAGTATATTTAACTTTAATAAGTATTGCCATATTGCTTTTCTGAATAACTTCACCACTCAACACTGTGTACACATCGCTGCCTTTTCACAACCTTGCAAACACCTGGTATTGTACTATTTTCTATTTTCACCAACATGAGTTTTTATTTTTACTGTGTATTGCTCTGATTTCTGCTGAGTTTAAGTATATTTTCATACACATTTTACCTAGCTTCCTTTTCTGTGAATTGTCCATTTATATATTTTGCTTAATTTTGTACTGAGCATTGATGTTTTTCTTGAAGGAGTTCCTTGTACATTCTACATATAGTCTCTTTTTGGTGGCAGAGATTACACTATTTTCTCCAGTGAGTTACTTATTTGGTAGCCTCTATGAAAAATACATTGTTGAATACAAATCTTTGATTTTGGTAGGGCCAAAACCATCAAATTTGCCTTTGGTTTATAATTTCTAAATTTATTAAAGATGTCTTTGTTCACATCTAAGACATGAAAGTATTCTATATTTTTCCCATTAGATTATTAATTGTGCCATTGACATCTGTAAATCACCTTTATACAAATGATGAGTCAGTTTCATTAGTACTGTCTATTGAACTAGGGGTCAGTAAACTTTTATAGTAAAATGTCAAAAAGGAAGTATTTTAGATTTTGGAGACAATAATTTTTATCACTACAACTCAACCTCTGATGTGGTAGTACCAAAGCAGCCATAAACAATATGTAAATGAAAGGGAGTGACTGTAATTTGAAAAAATGTTATTCAGAAAATCAGTTGAAAAGCTGGATTTGTCTGTGGATCAGAGTTTGCATGCTGACCCTGACAATACTCTCTTTACTCATTTGATGTGTGCTGCCAAATATATTTATAAAACAAGTTCCTATTTACATACAGTTTTTGAAATACTCCTATTATAGGCTACTTGCATGTAGCTTTTCGTGTCCTTTTTATCTATTCAATATCCACTTCTACCTGCTTCATACCTTATCTGGCTTAAGCATTAATTCCTCAGGAGCCTCTCCTATCTGGTACAAAAATCTTTCTTATATATATTTATGGAACCATGTTACTTTACTTTGAATCACTTAACACAAAATGTAATTACACAATCGTCTGTGTGGTAATTTGATGTCTTTCTCCCTAACTAAATTGTTAATTCCCCAAGAGCAGGTGCTATTTCTGTTTTCAGTTTATCATTTTATTTCTAGTGTCTATTATAGTACTTGCTCAACAATGTTCACTCAATAGATATTTGTTGAAAGAATGAATCTTGTGTTGAAAAAGAGTCTGAGAAAACTGGGTCAATTTTGTGACTAATTCAAGTCTCAAATAATTTCTACTGCATGTTTGAGGTTACTCTGGGGTTTTCATAATAATAAAATCTTATTCTCTCCTTTCAGCACTTTTGATTCCCTGGCTTCACTATACCTGCTACAATATATTCTCCTTTATATCTTTGTATTAGAGAAGAAATAGGTCTACTTTTTTTTTTTTTAATAGAGGCAGGGTCTCACTCTGTCACTGAGGCTGAAGTGCAGTGGCACGATCATAGCTCACTGTAACCTCGAACTCCTGGGCTCAAGCGACTAGGTCTGCTTTTTTGAAAAATCAAGTACACTGTTGCAGAGATGTTCAAAATTATACCCACATGGGTTTATTCAGGAACAAAATATCATATGGGGTGTAACATTAGACAAAAACACAATTCATGATAATCCTATTTGATATTGGAAGGTTTTAAGTTAAGTGACTGTGTGAAATTATTTTACATTTTAAAACTCTTAGGAGGATTGTTCAGTGACAATGTTTGTATAATTCTTGATATACTTGCCTTCTAGTACCACAGACATGACACCTAAGTTTACTGGTAAGAAAGTGTTAATTAGCAGTTGTTTATAAATATAGATAGGGAATAGAGTATGAGATGAAGGGGATAGAAGCTTCCCCTCTTCCAGACTAAGACTTAATAAAACAACGACAATAACCAATATTCCATCCAATAATGCCAGATGCTCTCTGTATTAACACTTTTGCATGAAAACTCTTGAATGTTTAGTTTCCCATAGTTTCCATTAATCAGTTAATTGGGCATGTCAAATCACACCGTTGGGTTCTCCGTTCTTCTCTTTAAGCCTTTTATAATGTATGGCCTAGGTATTTTTGTTTACTCCTTTTTTTCTCTTACTTTTATCCTCCTCTTATTATTCTAACTTTATTCATCAATAACCTAAAGTGACATAATATATCTAATATGTCAAATATGTCATACTTCCATGTCAAACATATTCTATTTTTCAGCTCATCTGTCACTCTCACTAGTCACACTATTGAAGTGTGCATGTATTCCAAATGTTTCATTCCCTTTCAGAGGGTGTCTAATATCAAATGAAGCCTCAAAAGAATAATATGACCTAACAACTAAGACAAAATTCTTTGAAGGCTTAAAGTAGCCTTCCTGAAAACGTTGTTATAGAACTTTTTGGTCAATTTGCAGCTATAGATTTGAAAAGATTTAAAGTGAGGTGCTTTTTTTTAAAGTTGAATTAGTTAAGGGTTTCAAAACAGACAATAATGAAGAACACGAGACACTTAGAAGAAGGAGGTACATTTTAAAAATTTTATGTTTCTAAAATTTCTCTGATACCAAAATACATGAGAAATTACAGTAACAGACTAATGGAATAGTGGAAAACAGCTATACACACTGTAATATGGCATTATTCCCTGAAGACAAAAAAAAAAAAGTGAAAAGCTAACTTTATAAATTTTTTCCTTTTTGTTGTACAACAAATAGTCATTTTCTAATAACTTACAAAGTATGTTACATTAGTTGACGGAAATACAAAGTTGATTAAAACATGAACTCTGCCTTCAAGACACTTCTCATCTAATGCTTAAGTTAATGAAGAGATAAAATAAAAATATCTCAGTGATAATACTTGTACGAAAGCTAAGTTTAAAAATCATGTTAAGGCCAGGTGTGATGGCTCACGCCTGTAATCACAGCACTTTGGGAGGCTAAGGCAGGAGGATTGCTTCTGCCCAGGAGTTTGAGACCAGCCTAGGAAACATAGTGAGATCTTGTCTTTATATAAAAAACAAACAAACAAGCAAACAAACAAACAAAAATCTCTAGAAAAAATTAACTGGGCCTGGTGGCTCATGACTGTAGTCACACTACTTGGGATGCTGAGGTGGGAGAATTGCTTGAGCCAGGGAGGTCGAGGCTGCAGTCAGCTGTGACTATGCCACTGCTCTCCAGCCTGGTTGACAGAGTGAGACCCTGTCTTAAGGAGCAAAAAAAATAATGTTAGTGATAATTTGTAGAAATAGAAGGTAAATTGTACTTCAGCTAGACACAGCAAAACAATAGAAAGGAAAGAAGAAAATGCTATTATACAACTCATTCATACTTAGTAATACATTTACAAATTTCTATTATCTTGAATTATTTTCTTTATCTTCTTTATATGGATTCTCGAATATAAACCCTCACACTTCTTTCTGCCCAACAATTTACATCTGTATTCTTACCAGTTAACAACCTGATCAAGACTTCATGACTCAAAACAAAATTCTGGTTGTACTAAAAATTTGACAATAGCAGCTGTAAGGACACTTCATTATCCTAGGAGCCAGAGGACTTTATGTTTGCTACTTATTTTAAACCACTATCAGACTGCTTCATAAATCTAGTAGCACACTCACTTATGATTAATATTTCCAAAAGTCAGTTCTTCTGGCATGTGGTTATTTTGATATATGAGAGAAAAAGGGAAGATAGTCTTACATTTTATATGTAATAAGAACCACTGGTTAAAAAGAAATCTGTCTCAAAAATGGTGAAGTGGTTTTCTCATGGATCCATTTTTGCTCATCAGTATTTATCACTTGATATTCAAATGAGTGTCATTAAACTAAACAGCTTTTGTAGTTAAGAGTCAGCAAATGCAAACTATTCTGTCAATCTTGCCACTGGTTAACACCAAACTAACTACTACTTGAATATCTTGAAAATTGTAGCATTACTTTACCGCTGCCACTCAGTGCTAAGGGACTAAATATCCAGAGAAGACAAAAGTGAATTCACTGACTTTCATAGTCTTCTATTTTCCCTACTTGAATTTCCCATCACTGAGCCTGTACCGCCAGCATAGCACTGAAAATAATAATAGAGAAAAAATTAATTAAATGACTGTGTTTCAGTCGCAAGACTTATTTCTGGCATTATGAACTAAAAGAGTGTGTATTGAGCAGTTTGTAACTGACAGCAGTGCCATGAAATTACAATGCAACCATGATCATTATCCTCTTCATTATTTTTTAATATATATCAAGATAAATATAGTATTTCTTTTCACTTTTAATGGCATGCAGTATAATAGGAAGACAAGAAGTGGGGTGTTTTTCTTACAGTCTTATAGTTAAAGACAGTGACAAAGAAAAGGATATGACTTTGATGATGTGTGATCATCAATGCTGAAATAGACATCAATTATATTATCAGTCTATATAAACTGCATACACACAGTTAACGTAAAACAAGATGCACTTTATTCACAAAGCTGTAACGGCTGACAACCATCAAGAACAAAAATATAATGCAATGGGGATGGACAAAATGATTCTTTTCTTGACTCAACTGTATCAATTGTCAAACAAAGTTCACAGAAATTTAAAATGTAATTAATTCATTATTGTTTGAAAATATACTGAGCATTTAGAGAGACTTTGGGATCCTGTATTAGTTCAGCTTCTTAATGTGTTATTTTCATTAGATTTCCAATTCTTTCAAGTTGATTTAAATTAAATTTAACATATAGCATGAACTTTTCTTGCTTTAATATTAATTACATTTTTAGGATGAACTTCTTTCTGCTTTTTATCTTAAATATACACAATAATCATTGAAAGTTTGGAGACAAAATTACTAAGGCTATGTCTACAGGATCTATTGGCAGAAATCTCAACCAAACTTTTGCTTGAATTTTATCGACCTGCCTTTTATCTCCAGTGACTGATAGGAGCTAAAATATCTAGAAAATAGTTTTAGTGACACCATTTCTTTTGAACTTGAATCAGATTTAGTGACTCAGAGGATGATTATATTGAACAAAAATGTTGGATTATAACTCATTTCCCAATGGTACAGTAAATTTTTTGTCCATATGACAAGTTTGTGTTTGGTGTTTTCCTAGATTCTTTGGACATATTGAATAAAAAGGATAAATAGTTTTCTAAACATGACCTCATTGTTTGCAGAAAAGACCAAAGTTCAAGGAAGAAAGCATTCTAGTCTTCCTCTGTCAAGAGATTTTGAACATTGTGGAAAAGAAGAGCAGGTGCAGTACTATCTCCTTATTTGCTTCACATGTACACATTTGGGAGCAAAGTCTCTTTTCTATCTAACTTTAATTACACAGTGCAAGGAGGTCCACTGTATGAGACCAGAGGAATAGATGGCTTCAAAAATGAAAGGTAATATCGCCTTCTGGGAAAGTGGCATGGATCCTGTGGTGAAAGAGTCAAACGTGGAGGGTTGATGTCAGTGGAGAGCCTCTAGATACACTTTGCTGGAGAGTCTGATGCTGTGAGTCCACCACTGGGCCAGAAGAGCCACAAGATACCAGTCACCCTCGTGGGAAATTTAGGGGGATTCTACCTATCCCAGCGGAATCTGTTCCAGGTGTAGTGAATAGAATTTACCAGGGAATAAACTGGAGCAGAAGCTGGGCCAGAAAGAAAACCTGAAGCAGAAGGTAAACCAGAAACAAAACTGTGGGAGATAAATAATTTGTGGTACCAGAACTTCGTCACACTCAGAACATGAACTGTAAATGACAAGTTTCCTTGCTTGGATTTCCTAAGTCCTCTTCCCATTCAGTTGCAGCTCATTGACCTGGTAATGGACACTCATGTTTACCAACCCTGGCAGTTATCATAGAGGAGATATTTAACAACATTTAATTTCTAATTGAAGAATAATGAGGGGAATCTGTTCAAGTAGAGTTTTGTTAAATATCAGACACGGATATCTTTGTTCAAAGACAGGCAAAAGAGACCAAATATATTCAAATAAATGATAATGTGACATGAAATTAAACTATTACTTAAGAAGCTAAAAAAAAAAAAAGAAAATATGTTAATATATATGTGAATATATGTTAAGAAAATATTATGGGAAACAGTAGCTTTACAAAGTAGGTATGTTGCTTTCTCAATCAAAATATGCCTTTGGGGGGAATGAAAGAAGATTTTAATATAGGCAATTGATACGAAAAGACTCTGACTGCAGTAAAGAAAGAACTAAAGGTGACTAATACTACGTTATCACACTGTGAGATCTGTATTCAAAGTAGATTCAAGTAGGAAAAGGGAGAGCTGACATTTCAAACAACTAAGTCCTGATGTGGAAGGCAAATTTAGGCACTTTTCTGGAAAACAAAGGAAAAAGGACGAAAGGCAAAAACAATAACAGGGAACACAATGGATTAAAATCCAGTTTGTGCCCGGGTGCGGTGGCTCAAGCCTGTAATCCCAGCACTTTGGGAGGCCGAGACGGCCGGATCACGAGGTCAGGATATCGAGACCATCCTGGCTAACACGGTGAAACCCCGTATCTACTAAAACAATACAAAAAAACTAGCCAGGCTTGGTGGCAGGTGGATCACATGAGGTCAGAAGTTTGAGACCAGCCTGATCAATATGGTGAAATCCCGTCTCTACAGACAATACAAAAATTAGCTAGGTGTGGTGGTGTGTGCCTGTAGTCCCAGCTATTCGGGAGGCTGAGACAGGAGAACTGCTTGAACCCGGGAGCAGGAGGTTGCAGTGAGCCGAGATCGCACCATTGCACTCCAGCCTGGGCGACTGAGCCAGACTCCATCTTAAAAAAAAAAAAAAAAAAAAAAAGGAAAAGAAAAAAGAAATCTCTGTTTTCTTTTCTTTTTCTCTCTTTTCTTCTCTCTCTCTCTCTCTTTTGAGATGGAGCCTGGCTCTGTCACCCAGGCTGGAGTGCAATGGCGCGATCTTGGCTCACTGCAACCTCTGCTTCCCAGGTTCAAGGAATTCTCCTGCCTCAGCCTCCCGAGGAGTTGGGACTACAGGCGCACACCACCACTCCCGGCTAATTTTTGTATTTTTAGTAGACACGGGGTTTCACCATTTTGGCCAGGATGGTTTCGGTCTTTTGACCTCGTGATCCGCCCACCTTGGCCTCCCAACGTGCTAGGATTACAGGCGTGAGCCACCGCGTCTGGCCAGAGTTCTCTATTTTCATGGAGAATATGTGATACTTGCATAATTACATTTTTAACGAAAGCTTTCTCATTACTAGGAAGCATATTACAAAGTTTAACATGAAAAAGGGAGCATGTTTACATTAGTTTCTATGTTACATTACAAAGTATCTTAAATTCAGAGACTTCAAGAAAGAAGCAGTTATGATATTACTGTTCTGTAGGTCATGAATTCATGAGTGGCTTAGCTGAATGCTTTTGGCTCAGAATCGTTCGTGAAATTGACGTGGGCTGGGGTCATCTCACAGCTCAAGTTGGGGTCAGAAGACCCATTTCCAAGATAGCTCACTCACAAGGGTATGGGCAGGAGGCTTCAGTTCCTCACCACGTGGAGACCACATGGAGGTCTCCAGATAGCTTGAACGTCCTATTGACATGGCAGCTGGCTACTTTCAGAGCAAATGATCCAAGAATATTACAAACGTCTTTTATGACTTGGTGTCAGAAGTTACACATGGCTACTTTCTCAGTGTTCTATGCATTAGAAAAGAGTCACTAAGACCAGGCCACCGGCATATTAAGCTCCACCTACACAAGGTAAGTGCCAAACATTTGTGGACATTTAAAAACCACCAAAATACTAAATGAAAAAGAAGGAGGACTAGGAGGAGGAAAAGGAGAAGAAGGAACAAGAAGAAAGGGAGAAAAGGGGAAAAAAGGAAAGGAAGAAGGGAAGGAAGACTAAAGTAATCCCTCCAGAAAAATGTGATCTACCTGTTTAGAATGTGAGACTACTACATTTTATTAATTCAACATTTTGTATCCTTATAAATTCAAATCTTTTTTTTAAATTCAAATCTTAAAATGAATATATTGCTAGACATACATGTGTTTCCATTGTTATTACTAACACTTTAAGTAACTATTTTAATTTTAGTAAAATGATTTAAGCGGATGCTTCAGACCAACACCCTGTTTTTACATAAGTTCTTTCATATGCATCTCCAGATAAAACAGGAAATCTGAGTGCAGCCCATTCCGTTGCAATTTTCTTCATTTTATGCCAGATTCCTATGGCTAGTAGGTAAGCCCTTCCATTTCTCTGCACTCAATTTTCTTTTCTGCAGGCCTTTGGAATAAACAGATTTTCAGTTTTCATTCAGTTCTGATATTTTGAAGTCTGCAGGAAATTTTAAACTTCTATGAGCCTAAAGTTTCCAGATTTCAGTAATGATAAATATAACTTTAGCAATACTCTTATGCAAGTGAAAAGGACATTTTATGTTAATTAGAAATATAAGTAAGTAGAAGCCCAAGAATGTTGTTGTAAACTATGACACATTTAATAATTCTATCCTGATGGGAGGCCCCATGTACAGGATTCAAACCCTAAGCGGAGACAATAGGAGACAATACTCTCCCAAGAAGACACCATTTTATTTGCCAGTAATCTAGGAAATGCTTTCAGAGACCCTGCATAGAGGTTTTTCCAGAAAAGCTATATATTGTGAAAGAGAAATGGGCAAATATAACATTTGATTTTAAATTTCTGGTTTGATTAAATCTTCATTTTCATAATACATTTTTCTTTATCCTATGTTTTCGGTTGTTGAAACTAACATAAGTTAATTTGACTTGTTGCCACTCGTTTACTTGATCAATACAAATGCCTCTGCTATTGCAATTTTTCAGTGACATACATCCACTGGTAAGGTATCAGGTTCTGTCATTTCATATTATTTTGCTGCCTTATAGAAATGGCCTCTTTCCCTTTTCTTCTGACACAATCTGTTGTGAGAGGTCATTTCAATCTGCTCCATTTCTGAACAAAGTCTCTAAGATTGGTTTTGAGATTTTGAATTTCTATTTTAGCTCCCCACACGAATGACACTAAGTGTTTTGCCATGTGTTCTATGTCATATCTTATATAGAAAGAGAGAGAAGAAGGGGGAGAGAGAGAGAGACAGAGAGAGAGAGAGAGATGCCTTTATTTGAGCACTGTCATTCTGCATTGAAATACTCGATTTATCATACAGTCAGCTACAGGTTTCTTAATCAAGCTACTAATAATGACACTAATAATCCACACTGTTCAGGTCAAAGTAAGCACCCCACTTTTTCTCCCTCTCCAGAGCTTTGTGTTTTCTTTAGTGAGGCATTGCAGCCATACTGCTTCTATGAGCTTAAACAGCCAATGGTTCACTACACAGACTTTTCCTTTCAGTTTTATGCTACAGAAGACACTAGTAGCAACTCTTTTATAGAAAATGTGGTCTCTACAGTAGTATTTCCCATCCCCCCTCCCCCTGGCCAGAGCTATAATGTTTCAATTAAGTGTAATCCAATGTTCCTGGCATTTGTAATTCTTATTCTTTCCCTAGTGTTTGGAGTGACACATTGCTTTGATTTGTCATCATCTTGCTTTTAGTAGAATCAAACTTCCCACACACCCCTTACACTTACCACTCTGATTAGTGGCAGGCTGAAGTAGCTAGGGGGGTGTGACTCATGGACATTAAACTAATTTTGTGCCTGACTCTTACCTCTTCATGCCTGGCCTGTCACAGGCCATCTCTATAAGCTCTTCTCAAGAAAACCATTAGGAGACATAGAATGGGAAAAAATCTGAAGGCTGTTGACTAAATGATATATCAGGCTTTTGCCATTTTGTCTTTGATGCAGCTTAATATATGTATAATTTTGTAACCAGACTTTAACCCTGATTTGCCATCTTTACTCCAAATCTTGTGCCAGAAATTCTCCCCAAAACACAAAATATGTATCTTTTCATGCTAATTTCAACTGAACTCTTGACTATTTCAGCACTTACCTAACTTATCCAGTTTTTATCCTTACTTAAAATATGGCTCTGGACTTGGTATCTGACTGGTCTCCACTCTAGATTTTTAGCTGTTAACTTTGAGCTAGGACAAATAGCATGACTCTAAGAAGATCATTACTGTAGGTTCATTAACAAGCAAAGTATTTCAAGCATGTTGTAGTATTGTTTTTTTTTTTTCTATGAGAGAAATAAATTCAGGGAAAAGAAACCAAAGAAGCAGAAAATCAGAAGTATCCATTCTTGGAGTGTAAAAAGAGAACAAGAGAGATACTGTTAGAACAAAGAAGCCACCCAGAATATATCTATTATTTCTCAGTGAGTCTGACCAATGATGCAACTGTCACTGCCTTCATATTGGCAAAGTTTGGACCTAGGATTATGCAAAAAGCCATTTCTATGTATGTTTTCTGGTTCTCTTAAGGACTCCCTCAGGAAACTTGAAGAGAGAAAGGCAACCTCTTTTCAAATAGAGGAAACACATCTGTCTTGATTATTGGCCACCAGTATGAGTGGTGGATAATTCATTTATTCTGCCTTTAATTGTTTCTTGTGAAATGATTCAAACTCAGCATCTGAATCCATAATTATCTGGGTGTTAATGATGTTCCACAGGAAGGGTTACATTGCTGGCCAAGTTGAGAAGCTATAGTAAATTTGGGGTCTCATTAAGAAGAAACTCTTCCTGTTAATGTTACTGGAAACCTCTTTCACATTATTGAAGTGCATTAATATTCACTGAATATATTCTGTATGTGTTCATATAGTAAATTATACATAATAAATATAGCAAATTAAAGTTCATTCTCATTGCAGAAAAGATGCATTTGTCCTTAACAAATCCTTTTGTTTTCATGAAGTT
This sequence comes from Papio anubis, assembly GCF_008728515.1. Classification (NCBI taxonomy): domain Eukaryota; kingdom Metazoa; phylum Chordata; class Mammalia; order Primates; family Cercopithecidae; genus Papio; species Papio anubis. The sequence goes on from NC_044977.1 coordinate 143,824,457, forward strand.
TGAGTAAAAACAACCATTCAAATAGTCATGTGCCACATAACAATGTTTTAGTCAATGATGGACCACACGCATGACGGTGGTCTCATAAGATTATAATGAAGCTGAAAAATTCCTATTGTGTAGTGATATCATAGCTGTCATAACATTGTAGCACAACACATCCCTGATGTGTTTGTGGTGGTGCTAATGTTAAAAATCCTACTGCATTGCCATTTGTCTAAAAGTATAGCACATACAATTAGGTACAATACATAATACTTGATAATGATAATGATAATAAATGATCATGCTACTGGTTTATGTATTTACTGTACTATAATTTGTATTGTTATTTTACAATGTACTTTTTCTACTTATATAAAAAGGAAGTTAATTGTAAAATAGCGGCTTTTAGAAGAATCAAACTTCCCATTATTGTAAAATAGTCCTTCAGGAGGTATTCCAAAGGTGGTGTTATTATAGAGGGTAACAGATCCATGCATGTCAATGTCTCTAAAGACCTTCCAGCAGGACAAAACATGGAGGTAGAAGCCAATGATATTGATCCTGACCCTCCGTTGGCCTAGGCTACTGTATGTGTTTACATAGTAGTTTTTAACTAAAAGGTCTGAAAAGTACAAAAAGGAAAGAAAAAAAGAAAAAAATTAAAATTCAAAAATAAAATAAAGCTTATAGAATAAGAATATACAGACAGAAAATATTTTTGTACACTATACAATGTGTTGCTGTTTTAAGTGAAATGTTTTTACAGAAGAGTCAAAAAGTTGAAACAATTTTTCGAACCCACAAATAAATGAGAACATCAGTGGATGAATGCTTGAGGGGATGCATATTCCATTTTCATGATGTGCTTATTTCACATTGCATGACTGCTTCAAAACATCTAAACATCTAATGTATACCATAGATATATATATATACACACACACACACATACACCCACAAAAATTAAAAATTTAAAAAAAAAAATTTTGGAGTTAAAAAATTTAAAAGGATACCAGTCATATACAGACATTCTGACACCAAAGAGGATAAAATTGAAGAAATAAAAGGAGTCATTAGTTCCAAACAAATTAAAACAGCTAGGTAAATTTTATTTGTATTATATCTAAATTAGTATTATTGTATCATATAATGATGTGATTATATTAAATTATATTATAAATAGCTAGATAAAAATATAAGCATCCATTGCTTTATTAGTTGTTTGTTTTTCCAAGGTCTATTTCAACGTCAGTCACTTGAAAATAAAATGTATTTTCCTACAGGCTCATATATTTAGCAGAGTGATTAGGTTTGCAGATCATTTGAAAAACTCAATTTTACTTATAATACACCTGAATGAAAATATGAACAGCTTAAATTCTAAGTTCTGATAGAACACTATGTAGAAAAAATAATAATGTTGATGGTTTCAAATAATTGTAAATCATTATTATGGTATTATACAACTGTCATTTTACATTGTTTTTGCATTTTACAGGCATGCTCAATAAAGATATAATTTCACTAGAAAATGTCTATCATCTTTTCTAATGTCTACCCCATCTTCTTCTTAACTTTTTTCTTGAGTCCTCAGGAACCCAGTACTTTTTCTAATTTGTCTGTCTAGAAAGTTTTAGCAGCAGCATCCATGTTGAAAAAGATTAGCAGCTAGGAAATAACAGTATAGTGGTGAGAAGGAGACATATCTATCTTTTCCTTTACAGCTCTACATCTGGTAGCAGGCTTAAAAAGTCATCCACAATCCAAGTTTATGTAAGTCTTGAACTATATTTTATTATAATACCCCATCAACTTATTTTAAAATGTATGTTTTTAATCCATCAGGAATTAATTTTATTATATGGTGTAATATGTTATATCAATACCACTTATTAAAACTTCTATTACTTTCCTTACTGACCTGATATGCTTCCTTTATCATATACTTACTACATGTCCTTTAGGCGTGTTTCTGACTTTCATATTTTGTTACATTGATACTTGTTTCAACATACTGTTTGAATTATTTTTAGAATGTAAGTTAACATTTTGTACAATAAGGCTGTGTCACTATCCTTCCAAAAATGTTTTTACAATTCTCACATTTTTCTGTTGTACTCCAAATTAACTCATTAAACATTTGGCAAAATTCTTAAGAAAAATCACTTGCTATACTGAATAATATTTTACTAAATTAATAGATTAACTCTGAAGAAATAAATTTTTATGTTATTAAACCCTCTAATTCAGTACTAGAATAAGTCTGTACACACCTTTGTGTCTTCATTTACTATCTTAATTAATCTTTTAAATTTCTCTGTTTAGGTTAGTACTACAGTTAAATATTTTTCTCACTGTATGTGATACTTCACTATTTTGAATTCTTTTACTGTTATAGATTCTAAATCTAAGTTGCCTACAGTTGTTAAATAATTATTTTGTGATTGACTCTTTGCCTTATTATATTATTGCTTATCATACTTCAGTTGATTCAGGTGATTACCTTGGGCTTTCTAAGTACAGAGCATATAATCTATATGTAGTGTTGTTTTGTCTCTTTTTTTTGGTAATAGTTATGTCCATGATGTATTTTGTAGCAATTAAATAGAATATTCCTAAGTGCTGAAAGTAGAAGTGACTCCAGAATTTTACCATTAAAAATTATGTGGTCTGTTTTAAGACAGTCTTTATCATGTGAAAGAGCTATGTTTTGATTGCACATTTTTGAGCAGTCTTCCAGAGAATATTAAATTTTATCAATTTAATATACAAAGAAGACTACATTACTTTTCTTCCTCAAATTAACTGTCCTTAAAGTATTACATAACCAAGGAGGTTATGTAATACTGCTTAATTTGATTTGCTAATGGTTTATAAAAGAGTTTTGTAATCTTATTCAAAAATGTGATTGACATATGTTCTTTGTGTTTTCATGATATCTTGTTTAGTTATTGGCAAGAAGAGTTTAAAAGAACACCAAATATTTCAAAATTTCTATCTTTTTCTATAGCTGGAATAATTTAAATTGTATAAGTTATCAAAATATTAAGATTTGATATAATTATACTCAACAATATGTGCATATTCTCTGATCTCAAGATGTTTATACTCTAAATTAACATTCAAATTATGTCAAAATACAATGGTATTTCAGAAAACTTGTAAAATGTTTCCAAGAGAACTAACAAGGAGTATAATGTAAAGAACTTTAGATTGAAAGCCAGGATATCTAGGTTTTTATTCAAATTCTGTCACTATCTATATGATTTTTGACTATGTGTCTTTGCTGCTCTGAAGTCAAATATTTTATTTGGAAAGTAAGGTAGAAATTGATGACATCTAAGATCATGTGTTTTGTTGTGATTGATCAGAACAGTTTATTTGCTCCATGTCTTAACTGTATTTTATTCAAATACAGTCCAATTCAAATTTTACTAAACTACGTTGTGAAGATTTGAAAAAATATTGTAGGCTACTGAGGAACAAATGCATGTGGCACAAGCCACATGTGGTATGCCGATACCACTGAAATTTATCTCAGTACAGATGGTCAAATGAAAATATGTGGTGTTCATTGAGAGAAGGTAAATGTATCCTTAGATCTCCCCTGCAAAAAAAAGAAACAACAACAACAACAACAGCAAACATAGAACAGTGTTGTGCCCCTCCAGCTGACCTTGCTTTGCTCTTTTATTGTAACATCTTAATTCACCAGATAGTTGATGGTGAAGTATAAAAATATGTTTTATGAGCCTCATTTTATTCTTATACATTTATAATAGTATCTACAGAATGTGAGCTCTTAATTCACATTTTATCCATCACTTATTTTATCTCCACAGATGTATGCGCAATTGTTCTTTTAGGACTCAGTTCAGCCCACAGATGTCTCCACAGCTGCTCCCTATTCCAAAGGGGAATTTTTTTCCTTGGAAGCAGTCATGTAAGGTTTTTGTTGTTTTGTTTTGTTTTTGTTTTATTTTTATTTAAAGTGTGGTAAAGACTTCTTCCTTTCCTCGACTTGGTGGCGGGGGCTGGGGGAGGGGGTGGGGGCGTGGGGATCTTACTTAAAAGATGGCCTTGAGATTTGCATCAAGAAAATATGGCAATAAAGCACTATCTGTATTTATGCTCATTCTTTAAATTCTGCTTAATGTTTTTGCATACTAGAGGCCCAAGAATTATAATCACCCAAAAGTTGAATCTTTTCCTCCTGTTTCCATGACTGAGTTGATATGCTGAGGCAAAGTAAAAACACCACAATTCATTCAGGGCAGGAAGAGGAAAAAAAAAACAGTCAAACAAATGCCTAGTTTAGGCAAAATTGCCAATTTGAGAATAGCTTGGGGCTTGTGGGGAGTAAATGATTCAAATTGCTGCCTATATTATCTGCATTTACTGGGCTTATGAACTTTATAATTTTCTTTGTGTGGTAGGGATGACTACATAATTTAATAGAATAAACTTGAGGTTATATCAATTATATTTTTGTCTGTGTTACTCCAGAAACCTCTGAATATTTATATTTGTATAAGAAAGGTCTTCCCTTCAAACATCACCTATATTCAACATCAAGCGTCATTGAATATTCAACTTGTAAGCAGCCTTAGAGAGAACTAAGGTAATTTCTCTCATTTCACAGATTATGAACTGACAATCTGGATGATGACATGATTTACACAAAATCATGCAGTCAGTCTGAAGATTGGTATGGGTTAGATGCTTAATTTTCTGATGAATAGGTCATCAGTACCACATTCATTATTCATTGTTAGCTTAAACTCATCAGAGGTTAAAATTACCAAAGATCTCTGATGTTAGAATCTTTACAAAATTGAGATTTACTACTTATTTTTTGGCTGTGTTGTTTTTGGTTTTGTTTTTATTATTGTAGGAGATCATTAAAACACTTGTGTAGAGCATTTAATGAGTAATGAAACAGTCTATTTTCTTTTGGAAATTAATGTAGCAGTGGAGATCTTTACAATTCAAAATCATAGGTAAAGTTATTTTTTAAATGTAAAGCAAAATTAATATACCAATGTTTTTAAGAGTGATTATTTTGAACATTTTATTTAATTTTTTGGAATAAAAGTAGAAAAACACAAGCCAGGAAAATTAAACTTTATAGAAAAAAACTTAGGCCTTAATGATTAAAAGTAGAATTTATATTGGCAATAGAAACTATTGGAATATTGAGGATATTGCAATAGAAACTATTGAAATATTGGGGGATAGATTAGAAATGTACTTTCGTTATCATGGCTAATAAATAAGAGACACATAAGTGTACAAATGCAGAAATTATTGATTTAGACCAGTCTGATGTTATAAAACATAACTATACATCTATATGACTGACAGAGTATGCATTAAACTTATTGATGATTCATTCAGAAACTATTATTTCTAATATTTAAGCTACAGATTTGTTAGTACACTTGGATCTTTTATAATACAATTTAAAATATTCATTAATTTAGATATTACATGTAGTATCATATGCTAAGCAAGCTGTTGATATTGCTTCTATTTCTTGTTTGTTTTGTTGTTGTTGTTGTTGTTAACAAACCATATTGTTATTTCATTCGGTTGAGTTTCCTCATCTGAAATGACTTGTTTATAAAGACCTATGTATTTTGATTAGCAATTTTGTATAGTTGATTTTAAGATCTAGTGTTCCATAGCTGTTAATAAATAAGTTTATAAACTGATCTTTCCTTAGAATGATAGCTATTGTACTAAGAAAAATGAACTGATGTAACATTTTTATGCTCCTATTTAGATATCAGAGTTATATGGTCTCCTTCAAGAGGGGTAGCATAAAACGATATTCAATAACTATTACTTGGAATTCTCTTTCACCAAGATTATTATTAGAGCAGTTTTATCAGGAGGGATTTGTCAACATACCATATGCTGCAAACTGTTGACTTGAAGTGTAAGGGCTGAGTTTTCGAAAGAGAGATTTTGATGTACATAAAGTTATACACACAATTGCTTTTTTGCCACAATTACCTAGTCATGCTATAGACTATCAACTACATAATTTTTTTTAAAGTTTTGCTTTGCTTGCAAAAATAATAACATTTTTTATTTCCCTCATTTTCAATAAACGAAATAAAGTTATGACTACGTTCCTTTGATTCACAATTTATAAAATATTGGACCCACAAAGATCATTCCTTTCCATGTTACTCTTGAGAAAGTTCCCTACTTCCAAAAAAATTTCTTCCTTTAAGCAACCAACTTACAAAATGAGAGAAATGGCCTTTGAGAAATAGTTTAGAATAATAAATCATCAACTGGTAGTCTTTACACATTTATGTGTTAAATTTATATATAATTCATATATAATATATAATTTATAAATGTATATAATGTAGATATTAGAGGAAGATTACTCCTCAAAATATGAAAAAAATTATAATAGCTGTCACAATCTGTATCAAATATTATCTTCTAAGATTAAAATATGAAGAAACTGAAGTAATCTATGTGTTGACTGTTGGGATGTAATTTTATGAATTAGGATTTGATTTTGTCCTTTGGTCTTGTTTGCTGTAGGTTCACTAAAACTTGCAGACATTTGAGCATTTTTGTGTCATTCTTTTTTTAATGATAAACTCTGATTCTGCCAACAACAACAACAAAAATGTGTAACTTGGATACCAGTTCCTTTTAATGAAGCTTTTGAGTCTTACAAAATATGATTAATCTGATTAGTGATTCAGCCTCCTTTTATGCTTACATTATCTAACACAAAGAGCCCCCCTACAGGTTAAAGTTTAAATGTGGATTACCAGATAAAGCTAGTCCTGACGAGGTTTCTATGGTGCAAGGAAAAATTGGATTTGCTTTTCACCTCATCTCAGGCTCTGTCATCCTGGTTTTTGCCTTGTTCCCTTGTTCACAGCAAGGATATTAATTTTGCAGTAAAATCTTTAAGCAATTATGCAGATAGCGCTGAAAATGCAACATACACACACAATAAGAGAAGCTTAACTGAAAAATGGACCCCAGATATTCATTAAAAACAGATGGCTACATTGCCAACAGCATAACTTTGGATGTTTGGGCTAAGCTGGTATTAATCTGCCACAACATGAAGAGAGGATGAAACTGCTGGTGTACAAACTGTATGTATTGCTTCTTAGTTTTGCTTAAAAATGAATATAATGATGATTTATGACTGCCCTTTTGATAAATGTCCAAAAAAGCACTCAAAAGTGAAGTAACATTTTAATAGTATTTGCTCTATCAAGTACTGATGCTCATTTTTGAGACACATATAGAGTATGATAAATCACACTTAAAATGTTTTATTTTTCAAAAATTACCATGGCAGTAGATGCAAGGATTCCATTTAAAAATCAAATATATATATATGTAAAAATATATATTTTATATATATATACACACACATATATATTTAAATCTGTTTAAAAGCAGGACTATTTTGATTAGTAATATTTCAAAGTCACTATAAAACACAGGTTTGAATTTATCTGATGACCTAAGGACATCTTGACAAGAAGATAATTTTCTTTTAAATGACAAAAACCAACTATTTTTTGTTTGAGTTATTTGCTCAGTGGAAACAGTAAAATTTTCAATCTAAACAAAATAAAATAAATCAGAAAAACGTTTGGCAAGTCTTCCAAGTAAGGCATGGATGATAGAAAGGAACTCCATGCCGTTGAGATAATTGCTACAGTGATAAATACATAAAGTATATGTTTTATCGTTTACAATTATTAAAACAAAGTAAATAGTTGAACAATAAGTTGTACCTAAAACTACACACATGCAATAAGTGACAGAAGGTTACAGAGGACTTCAACCAATGCTTACTTGTTGGCCAGATTTATCTAACCACAGAAGCACCTTTCTGGACAGAATTGTCCTTATTGTGTTTCATGGACTGAATAATACCTAGTCAGACCACCATAAGGACAGCCACATTGAGTGTTGGGTCCAAAGACTAATTGAAACACCTTGACATTATTCTGCTGCTTTATCTACATTTGAAGACTGAACTGGGAATCACTGCTTGAAAATGGTCCTTGTTACAACTAGAGAGTTTATTTTATCCCTTGAGTGTTAACAACTATTTTTTTCTTATATTAAAAAACTTTATTGTAGAAAAAATTAAACAGATACTCTAAAGATAAGAAAGTTCAGATCATCCCCAATTCTACCACCCTGAGATGACCACCACCAATATACTTTTAATACATATTTCAAGGTGTTTTCTGTATAAATAAATGTATATTTTTTAAAAAATTGAGATCCAGCTGGGCATGGTGGCTCGCACCTGTAATCCCAGCACTTTGGGAAGCTGAGGGGGTAGATCACCTGAGGTCAGGAGTTTGAGACCAGCCTGGCCAATATGGTGAAACCTTGTCTCTACTAAAAATACAAAAATTGGCTGGGTGTGGTGGTGTACGCCTGTAATCCCAGCTACTCAGGAGGCTGAGGCAGGAGAATTGCTTGAACCCGGGAGGAGAGGAGCTGGCAGCAAGCTGAGGTCGGACCATTACACTCCAGCCTGGGCGACAGAGCAAGACTCTGTCTCAAAAAAAAAAAAAGGTTGTGATCAACTGTTTGTTATGGAATCTGCTTTTATTGCTTTTATTCTTCCAACAGTCTGTGTAATGACTATCAATTCTATAGAATCCAATATTTTTCCAGATCCTTATCTTACTGAATCATAGTATTCCATTGTATGAATAATTAAAAATTCATTTTACCAACCCTCTATTTATGGTAAACAGGATGGAATTTTTTATTAGTATTAAAAACATCACAACATTCATCTATTTAGCTAAAATTTGTATGTAATATATGTGTTACCAATTAGCTCATCCTCTTTCACATGTAAATAAACATTTTCTTGGGCAAAGTATACTCACAGAAAAAACATTCAACAAGCTCTTTTGATTAACTCAACCTCTTTTTTAAAAAATGTGCATTTATAATCTGACTAAAATAACTTGTTGCTAATGGAAACTTTTACTTTACGTTAATAACTTTAACATAAACCTTTTCAACCTAATCAAATTTCTATCAGCATTCTCTTTGTTGCTTCAGCCATGCTGATCATTTGCTATTCCTCCAACATGCAGTCTATTTTTAATAGCAGCAGACCTTTACAGATGTGATTCATCCTAATGTCCGTGGACTACACTCAAGTCGCTGTACTAAATTATCAACTACCCTGTGAACGAACCCCTTATTTGACCCCATCTGTGATAGAGTCATGTGCTGTTCCTGTAGTTGACCCCATGTGCTAATGTCTATTTAAGGTTATTTTTTAATCAAAAGTATTTGTTTATATGTTCTTCTTTTTCAGTGGGTTGTGAACAACTTCAGGATGAGGTTTATGTCTCATTCACTTTTTATTCCCAGTACTTGATGAAATGCCTAACATCTACTAGGCATTCTGAAATGTTTATTAAACTAAATAATGACCTGAGGATATCTTGACAAGAAGATAATTTTATATAAATGACACAAAACAGGAGCACAGCTACCTTCAGCAAATCCTGACTGGGGCTGCACAGGGCTCAGACAACTCTGGCCTCAATGTCATTTTAAAGCATAAAATGGGCTTGAAGCTTTGACTTTCCTTCTCCCTTTCACCACTGTGAATGATTCCAACGTATGTATGTACTCACCACTACCTCCCAAAAAAAACCCTAATTTGGCCCCATCTATTGGTGAGCATAAGGAGATATGATTAGATTTTGAAGCAAAGGGAAGAAGAAGCAGAATAGTGATTGAATAGGGATTTGACATTCTTAGGAATTTCCATTCTGTCCTTTCATTAACAGGACTCTTTAGGCAAAGTGAAGGAGGAGAATGACATTATAATTACCTTGAAATAAATAAGCTGTAGGTACAGAACAATCTAATTTATGTATTAATATTCACTTGTAACTATTGAATGTGTGCTGTTGGTGAAACATCACATTAGATTTTTGCAACGGTGGCATGACCAATGGCTCTGACATTTTTTTTGCTCCACCTTCCTTGTATTGAAGCCATATAGTTGTGAAGAGAGACTTAGGAAGCCAGAGAAAGGCAACTTGGCTCACCCAAAAATCCAACTGAAGCAGTACAAGGAAACAGACTTCCTTAAAAAAGAGAGAGAGAGGAGAGAGAGAGACAGAGCGAGCTTCCCCTTATTGGAAGGAGCCAGAAAGCAACCCACTGGGGTGGGGGATGACTTAGAGGGCTGTCTCCCCCGTTGTTTGTGAAGTTGCACTACATGATTTCCAAATGTCTTCCAAATCTAGAGTCTATGAATGCTTATAACTACGCACAAAAGGCTCCATCTGGAATCATCATCCCACTTACAAATAATTTTCATGCATTTTATTTCACATTTTTCTTTCCAAATGAGAAAGTAGACAGACTCCTTTATATTTACTTTTAAATAACTGTCTAGATTAAATTTGGGAATAGGAATTCTATATCTAGATGTAGATATAAGCTTTAAAAGCTAACCCATTGACTGGATATTGAAACCTTTAGAAATCTTTTTCTTACATCAAGACTATTTTTTTTGTGTGTTTGCATCTGTCATGACAAGTGTGATTAAATATTCTGGCAATGGTATTCAACAGGCACACTATCACAAAAACAATTTCTGTGGCTTGAAAAATGATGTTTAAAGCCATTTCAGTGATACCAAATGTTTCTTTGAAATTAACATCTTGTGACAGGAAATGAACAAAGCACTAAAAAAAAGTGCAGCTAGACACCATATGAAAATTCAGTATATTTTCTTATGAAGAAATTTCCTTAAACAGATACTTACTTTAAACTTATTGGTTGATAGCATTATATACTGTTAAATAAGAACGCTTATTTTTTAAAAAGGCTAGGAAACACATAAAGTTTAAAACACAATTTTATTTTTAATTAAAATTGTTTTTAATAAAATCTTGTGTTTTTAAGTTCTGAGTACTCACGTTTGAATATGGTGAAAGTGTGTATATTTAAAGTAAGCTATTTAACATATTGTATAATATGAGTCAGATAATCTGCTTTGATAATGAGGACCCTGTGCAAGTAAGGCAGAGACCATGACCCCAGGTAGAAGGCAAAAAAAAAAAAAGAAAAAAAAAATCAATCTATTTCAAGGCCAATAGCAACACTCTAGCACTCCATTCAACCCTAACAAACATACCGGCATGGTCTCAGCCACTCATCCCTATAATTTGACAAGATAACCAAAAGTATATTTGGTCTTGATGGTAGTTAAGAGTTTCAAATGTCAATTTCTAGTTTCATATTATTATTTTTATTTATGCAGTTGGTTAGTTTGCTGTGTAACTGACTTCGTTGCAAATGAAATACTATGATACAACACATTAAGAATAATTGTAACTCAAATGTACTTACTTTCTCATAGCCTATTGTCCCTCTTTTTAAAAAATGGGACAAATAATGTGACCAAATAAATGTTAATCAAGGTATTCAGAAAATAATATGAAAAAGTTTAAAAGTATTATTTAAATGATATTATTCTACTTATTTTTACTCCAAAAATTGTAACTCAGTCTAAAATAATTTTAAATTTATAAATGAAATATATGTGAGACTATAAATGTACCCATGTATTCTCAACAAGATAATTTTATGTGCCCAACTTTATCCCTCCCAGAGAAGTCATTAGTTGGAGTTTCTAAGAGTCACTAGGCAGACTTCACATAGTGTCGCCTCAGTATTTGCCGCAGGTGTCTGATGTGGTGCAACAGGAGAAACAGAAAAGCCATCATCTTTGTTGTGGTCATGAGTGCAATCCTGGGCGAGTGGTCACAAGTTCCAGGAGATGGATCTATGTATTGTTCATGGGCCACCGCAGCTCCTCATTTGTGACTTAATCCCTTCTCTATCCAGCCAGGGGGAAAAAAAAAAAAATGAAACAAACAAACAAACAAAAATTATATACAGTGACAGGCAAAAGATTAAGATCCTATGAAGATACTAAAGGAAAAGTAATACAAAGTAATACAATGGGCCCAGGGTCCTGTAGGTGATGTTGGATTCAGCTAATGAATTCTTCATGATTTCTCATTTGAGTTCTTATGCTAAAAGTCTGGATGCCTCTGGGGGCTAGGCATGTAGCTTAAATAGGTGAATCCAGATGGATGTACCTCATAGTACGTGGAGAAAGCACTGCTGACAAAGATGAAGTAGAGAATTCAGACCTCATCAAAAAAATCCTACAGCCACTCAGCCACTACCCAACACTGCTACAACAGTCTCACTCTTGCCATCCTTCTGATTTTTAAATAGCACCTAGGAATTTGGATTTTAATGGAAAATCCAAAGTTCAGAAGTTGTCAATCAGTTCAATAATAACAATTTAAAACTCTGTGTAGGACAAACAAAACATATCCATAGGCTGCTTTCAGCTCATAAATATGTGCTTCTACTGGAAATTCTGAGAAAACTAAGACTGGGCTTCAAGCTATCAGATTGTGTGCCTACTATTGTCTCTTGCTATTACTGGTACCACATAAAAACTGACTGTATAAAATAATTAGACATAGTTGACAAAGCACCTTTGATGTAGAGCTGGAATATCTTAAGTTTTGCCAAGACATGCTGCAGTAATGTTCCATTGTATTTCAAGACAATATCTGGTTAAAAACTAATTAAGATAAAATAATCAATATTTTAAAAGCTCACTTATATCTTTCCATTTCTTCTGTTATGGAATGGACTTTGGTAGTTAAGTCTACTTACCAATCTGGAAACAAGGCCTTTAATTTTGGTTTATCATTAAAAAATGTGAGGAGCAAAATTATTTATTTTTAACATCTGAGAAAAATAACATTAACACAAGCATAATTACAATATGAACAACTATATTGGTTAATTGATCACCTGCAATTATGAGTAAGTGCTTTTTAATTTCTTTATATGCAATGTTTCTGCATAAATTGGCTAATGTCTACTCTTGCCTTAAGATATAGGTAGTATTATTGGCCTCATTTTACAGATGAAGTTACTGATGATCCAAAAAATGCAAGCCATTTGCTCAAGGTCACACAGCCAGTACCAAGGCAGCTTAGTTTGTGAATGTGAGTGTTTAAGCAACATGTTCTACCATTCCTATTACTACCTATACTAATATTGAGTCCTTTGATGAGCCAGATATTCCCATCACCCCAATGGCCCATGAAGAATATGTTCTTATGCTCATTAGTAGGTGGAAAAAGTGAAGCTCTAGGATGGTACATAATTTGCCTTTGTTTGAAGACAGGAAACATGGGTCCCAGTCCCAGATCTGACATCCAAAGCTAGGCATATTTCAATGCATCACAGTGCTACCAGAATGTAACAATTTCCAAAAAATTCTTAAATGGAGCCTAAACCACTTCTGTTTCAAATAAAAATCATATTCTTTGAGTTTATATTCAGTGTTGATATAGGCTAATTAGACAAAATATAGCTAATGAATTAAGTATTTTAAAGCTCTTTAAGATTTCTACTTCAAGATAAAATAATCTCTTTTCCTTAACACCAATCATTCTTCTTCATATGCAATGCTTGTTATTCATCTTAAAACTTATATTTATTATGTTTTAACAAGTTTTAGACTACGCCTTTTTTGTCCTACTTAATCATTAGATCCCATTTCAGAATATGATTAATGTTTTAAGAAAACAGACAATCTCTTAATTCTGAATTATTTTCAGAGTTGAAAGAAAAAACTTTTTACTCCCTTTCCGAAATGGTGACATCCAGCTTATTTTTGTTATTATTCTGACCTTTTTAAGCTATCATTTTTAATAAACATTTTGTTAAATGATTATTGAGTTACTGCTTAGAATATTATGTCACAAGAAAATTATAATTAATGCTTATAATTTGTCTTTACTACTCAGATCTTACATTCTTTTGGAGGAAAACATTACCTTTTTCTCATTTACATATATATCAATCACATAAATTGGCACATTTCTACTAAATGAAGTTTCATTATATTTTTATATAAAATACTAAATATATCAGCACTTTTAAGGAGTATTTAAAATACTGGATACCTTCCACGTTATTAATTGACTCCCAGTCAATTGGAGCAGAAGTACATTCAAGTGCAGATACAATTTCTCAGTTTGAATAGCCGTTTTATATGAATTTAGGGGATTTAAATACTGTGCTTTTGCTATATATATCTCCACATTACGCCTGAAAAGATTTAACATTGGAATTGCACTGGTAGAAACTTGCAGCTTTTATTACCAAAAGCAAGAATACAGGGCTGTGGGAAAATCTGATAAACCAAACTCTAAGACTCATGACTTAAAAGCTCAATTTTTCCTCCCCCTACCCCGTAATGTTGACCTTGGTCTGGTCTGTTTCTCTCTGATTGTTTAAATTGCATTCTCCTTCACGGATGGTGGTTTCTTATTAAATTATTTATTGATGTGACTGACACTAGTTGAATAGATTCATTAAATTTCACAAGTTGTTAGAGCCTAGTTCACTGGAAAGAAAAACCCCTCTTTAGACTCTTTAAAGGACAAAAAGCGTCATGTTTTTTGAGCTCTTTTAAAGCATTTAATAAAGCATGAAAAGATATGACATCAATCCTACTAAAACACAAGAGAAAATGAATGATGTTACTGTAAATCTTTACATCAATCACACCCAATACTTTGGAAAACAATATAGTTTTGTTTGCATTTCAGAAGTGACAAACAACTCTTGTGACTGGCTTAACATAGTCACTTTCTATTAGTCAAGACCAGAAGCAAGTCAGAATTAAAATGTGGCCCTGCGTTGCTAGGCAGCTGAGTTGTCTTGACATGGTGGTTAGTTTCCTTTTCACTGACTGACAACAGTGAAATGAAAGAAGTTTTGAAAAACTTGATAATGGTTTTCAAAGGAGGAGGATAATTGGTGGTGCTCGCTTGTGCAGTTCTGTGTGGAAACTTTCAGGCGGCCGTGAGAGAGGACTGTCACTAAAAATTTAAACTCTTGTACACAAACTTGACCTAGAGTCTTCTCCAGGTTTTGGCGGTTCACTTTCAGAACACCCCTCTGAGACCAAGGGGTGTAGGATGAAAGCATTAAGACAGATGGGTAAAATCCCAAAGGAAGAAAAGAATCCATAGTTGTGATTTAATCCATTGATGAAAAGGAGGAATTAAGTAAAATCTTAAAAATTAAGAATATGTAAAAGAACTTTAGATAGCACCTGTGACAAAAATGTTTTAATTGCATAGTGAGTTGCAGCTGAGCAGAAACTTGCATCAAATGCAGGAAATAAAGAAAAGTACATTTTTTATTTACTATGCCAGAAATAAAACAATTGCCCTGATGTTATTTTTTAAAATATTCTCTGGTTGATAGATAATTTACCTCAACATAACTCCCAAAGCATATAAAATAATTACAACTTAAGCATTTGTTGTCTGTGGCAGTAATCAAATAGAGCCTATGATTCACTAAACAAACAAACCAAAAACTCAAGCAAACAAAAAGCACACAGAAAATGCATGTTGCTCACTATTTCATCCAAAACCACCTAATGCAAGAACATTTTAACTATCTTTGCCATTAATTTACCCAGAATTTTAAAAACTGAGCAAAATGGACTCATACTGAAAGAAGGGACCAATTAGTGTTGGATTAACATTCATGGTTATTTACAGTTGTTTTTGTACTTGTTCTTGTGCTCTGACTTCCTAAAATTTCACAACCCAAAGATTTAGAAAAATGGGGTTGTTTAGACGCAAAGTGCAATGAAGTGGCTGTGACCATTGTGTAGACACCACCTCTCTCATTATACCCTCTCAATCAACGCTCAGTACACAGGAAACCGCAATAAAGCCCATCTGCCACGGTTAATCTGCAGGCAAACCCACACCCATGTCTATGCCCGTTGCTCTCCAGCCTTATTATTCTCAGATCCAAAGCTTCATAAGGGATCAGCCAAAGTCCATTAAAGTAAATAATAGCTAGAAATGACAGGCTTAGCAAGGATTGGGAGGAAGTTGAAGACCAATCTGAGCTCTGAGCTCTGATTAATAGAGAAAAGCATTAGGAGAAAAGGGGAGAAAAATGACCTCAGCCTGCTCCAAAGAATTCCTGAACCTTCGTTGTTAGGGCAAGTGCTACCATCTGAGACGTTAGTGATCCTTGAATTTCCTTCACTTTGATGCAGCTCAAATGGGAAAATTTTGAAAGTTCAGCAAGGCCCCAGACCTCAGCTGGAAAGCTGTCTGGAGTCAACCCTGTCAAAATTCTCTTGTGTAAGAGAAAGCCTTTATTAGCTAGATTGCAACAACAACAATAACAACACCCACAAATGCCCTACACAGTCTCGTAAGGAGGGGCTGCTGCTAGAGACTGCAGATGCAGTTATTATTTCTTTGCATATAGTCATTTTTTAAGTCTCCAAATGAATGTAGTAAAATGAAACAATAGTGATTCTCAAAATAAATGCCTTTCAGGAACTAGCTGGATTTAGTCTGCTGGTAGGAAAGTATATGTGTATTTGTGTGTGTGTGTGTGTGTGTGTGTGTGTGTGTGTGTGTATGGGGGAATGTGCGTGGGAGGGTATTCAAATATTTATTCCGTTTCATCTTGATATTTAATATTTATTTTCATTGTGCAACACAAAAAATCTTTCTTGAGAAGTTCAAAGCTTGTTAAGTCAAGATAGAATCATAATATGTTTTAGTTATTTCAACTGCATGTTTTATATAAATTGACCAGGGAAAAAATTCCAAATTAGTTGCAAAAGGATTTCTCCTCTTAAAATTTTAAAATTATTTTACAGCTTCTGTGTAATACATTTCCTAATGAGAGGAGCCCAGGCAATGTTATCTCCTTCTGTCTCTCAGCCCCACATTAAGTGTATTTGGTCTTCAAATAAGACAGTTTTCAATTTTGGTACAGCTCTTAACAGTGCTTTGAAGAAATCTATACCTGGTAGACCTATTTGTAATAAAGAAGAAATTTTAAATCTGCTGTATAACTTTTAAACATGATTTTCCTTGTATAAAATACCATCTTCTATGTGAAATGTGGATTGAAATGAGAATAGTAGAGAAAGCTCAAAAACTGTGAAGGCTCTTTTAAAGTAAGAGCTGAAGAAAAAGAAAGCAGCCCCTGCTTATCTGAAATCCCAGTCTGAAGAGGAGAAAGCATTTGGCAGAGGCAAGCAGGTATTGGGAAAGCCCCATGGATTTCTTAGGAAGATAGTAGTGATCCTGATGAGGACTCGATGTCAGGGAGACTCACCTTTGAATGTATTTCTTGTTCAAGTTTATATTGTAGCATGCAATTTTCATAAATAAAATGAAGAAGCAATGTAAAGAACCATGGTTAAATAATAGTGTTTCACAGATATCGCTGATAACTTGGTTAATGCACTGTTGATGTGCACGTGGTACAATTTTCATATTTTAATCTTAAGTAGAACATGAAATGACAATTATGAAAAGACAAAATAGATACCACCAACAGCTGTAATTGCTATCTAGGCTGCTCAAAGATGGGCAAAAGACACAGTAAATCAATATTAAGTTCTCCAGAAATGCAGGTATCACAACAAGGACATCATATAACATCATTATAAGCAAATTCTAATACAATTTGGACAGTTGTAAAGAACACAGGATGAACACAGGGAATGAGAGGATAACTTGTCCTCTGTAACTTCAGTTGATATCTTATGGAAAAAATAAATCTCTGGGAATCATGACTATGTAACATTTAGTTAAGGCTGTAAACTGTGCTGGCTTTAATAAATGAGTATGGTTTCTTTTTTCACAATTTAATATGTAAAGATCAAAAAGGGTTAAATGGTTCTGCCATGTGTAATTATAGTAAGTTGAAATTTAACAGTCTTAATACACTGACTTACATGAAATACTTTTGTATATAATAGTATGTTCTAGGCCTACATTTTGCAGTGTTAAAGAATGCCTAATTAAACTCGTGGGTTAATAAACCAACTAAACTTAAAAAAAACTGTTAAAGATTAAAGGTATGGTATGAATATAATTAAAATAGTGAAAATTGAAAATGCAAACCTTCGGGATTAGAAATGAAATGGGAAAAAGGCGAGTAGATAAGGAAATAAACGAGAGCTTCAAAGAAAAGATATAACAAATGCAACAAATATGTAAAAGTAGTTTGATCATAAAATTAAATTAAATATTTGCATTTCAGGTTCTAGTTTTAGAGTGTAATCATTTACACTCTAGAGAAAGTAGTTCTGATTTTATTCACAGCTTTCTGGGGCTGTTAGTTTCCCTTGTGGGAAATGAAACAACACATAGCCCCAAAACTTTTTATAAATTCTTACTGATTTTTTGCACTTATTCATAAATTATTTATGTATTTATAAATATTGGAGACGTATTTCACATTTCAATTGAGCATTTTAAATTTTTTAATGAAATAAAATGTTTAGAATCTATTTATTCCCTTATCTTCCTCCTCATTCCCATAATTGAGCCTCATTGAATTGAATTCACAGACTCTTCCACCATTACATAGAGAAGCAATATAAAAGAAACACTTTTCATCATTATTATCTAGTTTACATAAAAATGCTGTAAAAATGGAACTAAATTTGAATCAACTTGAGAATTATTTGGTACCAGAAAATGATCTATTAATCAAAAGATTATCAATTAGAATCAAATTTCTTTGTGTGTGCGATGACAAACAAGAAAAATAAACAAAAACATATCAATTGTTTACCATTGGTTTTGCACTTCCACAAAATTTTTATCTCTTTTGAACATTGTATTCATTTTGCATTAGATGATAAACATTCCTAGGTTACTTTGCTATTTATATAAATTAAAAAATTAAATGTCCATGTAATATATTTTATGCACATGTGAAACATGTTTATAAGTAATCAAGTGCATGTTATTATGCATATTATAGCATATACTGCTCCATATGCATTATCTTACATAACATGCACAAATAAGCAACTATTAGGTTGGTGCAAAAGTAATTGTGATTTTTGCAATTAAAAGTAATGGCAAAAAGTGCAACTACTTTTGCAGCAATCTAATAGATTTTATGACCTTGAAATACATATTTTTTAGTCACTAAAGGCCACTGAAATTTTAATTTTATTCCTGCAAAGCGAGAGTTTTAATAATAAATCCACTCTGTACATAAATGGGATTGTTATCCCAAATGTTCTCCATTAAACTGTACAATATAATTGATATTATAAAATAAAATATAAAAAAGTTTCTCTTTGGGTACATTATATTGCCATTGACACTTAAAACTGCACTATTTTCTGTTCTTGGTTTCAGAGCAGAATATTTAAAATGAAACTACCTTTCTTACCCTTTTACTGAAGTCTCAAAAACAGAAGGCTATTACTTTCTACAATAATAATGATCTTCAAATTCTCTATATAAGAATGAATTAAAACCTTTACATTAACCACAAGGTGTCTCCAATCTTTAATTCGTTAGATTTTTCCTCCCCTCCATCCCCATTTTTTGATGCAGAGTGAATATATACAATCAGATTGCCACATTTGGAAACTTCAAGAACATTCATTCAGATGTAAATTGAAAGTATATATTTTAGAAGGGACTTTATCAGACTGAAATATATGTAATATACTATACATATGTAACATTATATATGTCATAGTTATATCTATTATATAATGATATGTATCACATGCTTATAGTATAGCACATGTTTAATAAGAATTTATCAGTTATTTTATGAGTATATATTTTAGAAGTTGGCCTCTTAAAAATAATGACACAACACCAGAAAAGAAAAAGAAAAAAAGTTTAACATCAAAGCAGAGCATGCTTTAGTTTATTTATTCATAATCAATATTTAATTTTTGAATAATCCTATCAGTCAACTATAACCAAATACTCCAAGAAAATAAAAATTTCATAGTGGACTATACACATCTTCAAATAACCACAAATACAATTAAAATCCTGTTTTTTACAGAGCAAAGCTGTTAGTGAGAAGTAATTACTAAAGCCAATCTCATTATGAAATATGAATATATAACTGAATATACAACTAAATATGAATATATAGAATAAATCTGCTTTAAAAGAATTCCAACTACAGAAAGTCTAATCCAAATCCATGTATGGCTTATCTCTCTCTTTACCCAGAAAGATAACGTGTGTGTGTGTGTGTGTGTGTATGTGTGTGTACGTGTCTGTTTAATGGGATGCTGTTTATCCCACTATATCTTACCACTCTGTCTCTTTGGATAACAATCACAGGACCCAGATGCTAAGGGTAAGTGATATTTTCCCACAAGCGGCTTCTGGCTCCTTGGCAGACGTGGTAGGCAGTTGTGTTGGCAGTCGCAGTGCTGCCTCTGGCTCTCTTGTGTGGCTTTGCTGTTGAGAGGATGCTTGGCCTGCCCTGTCCTCCTGGATACCATTTCCCTCTGACAGCCCTTGGGTTTTGTGAGGCTTTATTCTGTACAAATCCCTTGTGCAGTCTCTGGATGAACTCTCTAAAGGCAAAATAGAGTCTTTCTTTCTGGTTGTGTTTAATGATCAGCTGAATTGCTGGTCTAGGTACTCAGGAAAACCAAAACCAAAACCAAAACTCTTCCAATTTTTTTGTGGCTATTTTGTTTTAATTTCTGATCTTGTTTTCACCCTGAGCACATTGTGTATCCCAACTTAATTGCCAGCAAGTTGACCAAATGATTTTGTGTAAATGTTGTGCTTTCTGATTTTTTATGTTGTAATTTACATAATGTTTAAAAGTCCTTTGTTTTCCCATATTTATTATCATAAACAATTTTGAAGATATATTTTAGGTCATAAATAACAACATATAAAATATCTCTCGCAAAAAAATTCAAGAAAGGAATTTGCTGATTTTACAGAGTATGATTGGCTGATAAGCTATTTAATGAAATAAAGGTAGTATGCTTCTGAAATTGACACAGAAGTAATACTTCATTCCTTGCATGCTTGTAATCTGGATGACATTTTGAAGCATGTGCTCAAGTTGTACAAACAAAAGCACACAGCAGAGCCAAACATGGTTTCAAAGACACCAATATAACTAACTGTCTGCTGAGTAATTTGTGACATTTTCACACATTTCCTCTCAGTGATATCACAAAAATAGTCATAAATGTGTATCATGGATTAAATGGTTCTCTACCTTACTATACACCTGGACACAATCCCCAAGGTCCAACAATATTTTGGGGTATTGATAGCTGTATTTTCTTTGTAAGCTGAAATATTAATAAAAACCTAAAGTTTCCTAAAAGAAATATTAGAAGCATTTTGCATAAAAAGGCTCATTCCAGTTAAACCTGGGTTGAGATATATTTCTTTCCAGTCTGCCATTTTTATCTCATATGACTGTAAAAACTCTAAAATTATTAATACTGTGTTTTACAGTTTAACAAGTGAATTACTTAGCAGTCAGAAAAAGACTATACAAGTTTTATGTGGGTCTTCAGATAATTATCTAAAACAGTTTCTTATTAAAGACTTCATGTGCTTTATGAAAAACTGGAATGTGTCGTGTCATAACATTATAAATTAAGAGCAAATGTAATTTAAAGAGGAGCTTCACTGAAGCTTCTAGGAGAAATAAAGATCATACCTCTTCTTCACAGCTGTGATTCTGTTTTTGCAGACATTGTTGTTGATGTTGAACCCTCTCTGATGCAGAGTATGTTCTTATTGTAGCCAATGTTCTGCAAACCATGTGTTTCTAGTTCAGTGGATAAATTATCACATTCTAATGTGACTTCAATGTTCTATGACATGTGATAAATCCATGTTCTGAAAGAGCATTTCTGGTTAAATCAGCATAAATCCTCAAAGATTATTGACAATTGAATTGCTATCAAGCATATATTCTTCTTTTTGTTCCTGGATTAATTTTGTTCTTTCTTAAATATAGAATATTTAATAAACATTTGTGGAAACAAAAAAATGTTAAGTACTTTTTTTACAGCATTTCGACCTTTTCATCTTCCATTTCTAACTGGGAAATGTGGCACTTTCAGAAAAACTATTGCTAAAGCTTGGTTTCTCATTTTCTACAATATATAAGAACTCAAAAGATTGTAATTACATATTCTCTACACTATTTGGTGTAGTTTGACTATACTCCTCTGCTAGTACTTTTTTTTTTTTCTTTTTCATAATTAAATACCTGCATTATTCTGTTTGGGTTTTCCCCCTCACTAGTCAGTTTTTGGTAACATAGAATTGTATTTTAAAGACTTGAAAACAAATTGTAAATAAGGTACATTTGTAACAACAGAGTCCCTGGTAAGATTCCCTAAAACAGTAAGCAGAAAGCTAAAACTATTTTTTGTTCTCTTTCTACCAGTAGGTGTCACTATTGGGACTAAAAGGTAGTGATCTCAAGCCATCTAACAGAATTTAATTTTAAGATCATGAATTACCTGTGTGATCCAAAGGTAATTTACTGAGCCATGCTAACCAAACCACCCTATGAAAAGTTACTTGGTAAAATTTATCTCAAAATCTCAACTAAACATTTGAAGTACACATCTGAAATGTGAAATGACCCTACTAAAAATATGCTGGCAAGCGATCCTGAGATATCAGACATTACAGCAAAACATAACTCATGGAATTTTTGAAAGATATAAGAGAATAAAAGTAATTCGAATAGTATTTTGGTATGATCAGATTTCAAAAATATTAGATATAAAAATATAAATGTTGTAAAACAAGAGAATTAGGGTTTTGCCTTTTGAAAAGTTTCAAGGTTACACGTAGTGCCACCATAATATTCCACACTTGAACAAAGCCATTTATGGAGTCAGGTCTTCCTTTTTCAAAAAGAAAAGTCCCTGAGCTTCCTTATGTAAAGACATCGTAAATCTCTTCATCTTAGGAAATATTAAATTAAATAACTTTCAACTTCTGGTGGAAAAATTAAATCTTTTCTCCCCCCCCCCCCACAAAAGTGACTTCACAAAGTAGTGAGGCTATTTTCAGCCTAATTTCATGAAAATATAGTACAATGATATTTTCATGTTAAATATGACTTGAGGAAACTATATTTTGTTCACATTTCCTAGGAAATCTTAGCAGTAAACTTTTGGTTTTTGATTAATCAAAATATTTCTTGGGCACTTTAGTTTCATCTAAAGTTTTTATTTCAGCTTTTTGTTGGTTGTGGGAAATATATGGATATGTGTGTGAACAGTGTGCCTCCCCAGCAAACAATGTCAAGAAATACAATTTCATATAAAAATGGTTTTGAATCCGAAACTTGAATGGGAGCATTATGTACAAAGAAAAAAAAAAAAAAAAAAAAAAAAGAGTACCTGTTATTTCTTTGTTGAATAATCTTAAAACATCTCTTTGAGTCCAAGCAGCTCATGTATCAGAGCTTGAGGGTCCTTTTATTACCTGAGAATAAACAGTTAGACATGACAGCTTCGAAAGTGTGAATGCCATTATTCAATGTTTTATACAGTATATTCACTGGTCATCCATCTGGTGTGCAACTTTCCAATAAAAAAAAGCTGAAAGTCATTCTCCTGCTTGTTTTTCCAGGGCAGTTCCACAAGGACAACTGCACAGAGAGAGATTCGCCAGTAGAGGCCTCTCTAGATTTGCCTTCTGATTACAAACTCCGAATGTGCCTTGAATCTGCTGCAGTTAACACAACTACTTGAAAAGATTCTTGTTGCATAGGGAAAAAGATCACTCTTTAATGCCCTTTTAAGTTCCATGATGTTGATTAATGTTGCCCTTTACATTAATGATGTTTCAAGCAAAAGAAAACAAATTTAAAATGGATAAATTCTATTGAGGATGCATTAATTAGACAGAGACTTTGCCATATGCTGTGGCTGGAGGGCTTGCTGGCCTTTCTCTTGTAGTTACCTGTGTAAAATCCACCCTATCCTCTACATGAATGCCCAAGCTGAATAGCCAGTTGAATGAAGGCTTTAGTTTGATTCGCCATACAAGGGGTACTGTGTCACTGTGTTTTCTTTCTAGAAGTCACTAAGTGATTTCTATATCTGTTGTCATGGTGATATAGCAAAGCAGGGGAAAATGGGGGCAACTTCAGGCTTTCTCCTCACCCTCTGGACTAAGATGTTGTTAGCAAGCCTATAAAACATTGGGCTTTATCTGGGCCTTCTTTTTGTTCTCTGATTGTCAATAAAACTCATTTTAAGGGTAACAAGGACATCTAAATGTCATCTGTCACAGTGTTAGAGAGATTAAGTTTGTTTAGGGACTTGTGCTGGACAAAGGCCACTATTTGTTCTGCAGATACAAAGCAGTGTTGGCTATCACCACTCTTGATTTAGAAGGAGGCCCAGAGACCATCGAGGAAATATCATCTCAGTTGCAGGTGTCTTGACATGACAGCATTAAAAAAGACAGAAAAAATAGTTATGGTTTTGAATGGGAATCTGCAGTTTTGTTTCTCACACCCCTTTGCAGATTCCTCAAACATAAAGTCTTCTCCTAGACTAGATGGAAGAATTTTGAGTTCAATTTCTGAGGGCCTCAGACCTGTCTAAAAACATGACATACACATGATGGTCTCTGAATGAATGATAAAAGAGATAAAAGAGGTTTTGCAAGGAAAGTCCAACAATAATGTATACTGCATTAATTCAACATTTGCTCAATAATGAGGCTAAATGGAACGTACAGATTAATGAAGACATTGGTGTTATTAAAATCAAATCCTGTGGTTCGTATGCTTTTTTTTAATAATGAACATTGTGGCTATTGGAGAGGAAGAACAGGATTTTTTCTATTAATTTGGCACACATCCCAGATCTCATTCAACCAGAACCTATCCCCTGCAAAATGCAGCCCATGGTCTTTATGTGCCTTAATCTTTCTATTTTATATGTGTTAATTTGAGTAAAAAAAATATTTTCCTCTATAAAAATATTTTTAAAGTGAATCTGGAGCGTAAGTAATAATTCAATAATATTAAACTAGGATGTTTTTTCTAACACAAAGAGGGATTGGAAATATACAAAATTACTGCATATAATGTGGTGCTCACA
Source organism: Papio anubis (assembly GCF_008728515.1). Lineage (NCBI taxonomy): Eukaryota > Metazoa > Chordata > Mammalia > Primates > Cercopithecidae > Papio > Papio anubis. Next base: position 143,849,502 of record NC_044977.1, read on the forward strand.
TCACATCTGCCTGCACTATGTAAATTGATGCAGCTTTCATGGGACTTCTAGAATCTGAGTACATCAATGCATCTCAAATACTGTATTATGGGAAAATATTCATGGTAGCGAGAGCCACTATGTTAAAACATAGATGAACTATTATAAATGTTGAGCAACGGGAGAATCTTTGTTTACCTTTTATTATGTCTCAATAACTTGGATATTTATGAAATACAATGAAAACAGTAGTATGGTTCATTTTACAATATCCCTGTGGGCACAATCCCGCATATAACACACATATGTGTACAACAGACACATCACCTGGACCAGAGTTGACATTAGGAATGACAATGATAAACTTCCTCATGATCGTGACTCTATGGAGAAAGAAAATATACACATATATACGCATATATAGTAAACCTGAGTGTTCTTAATTCAAGCTCTCTCAAAGCAATTTGAAAATTTGATTTTAATTGTACTGAAAGAGATCTGGGTATACAGCCATAAATGCTTTATGTATCAACTATTGGATGGATTCCATATTAGTTGTAAATTTGGTAGTTAATGATGAAGAAGCTGAACTCATAAAGACTAACACCAACATCTAGAACGAGACCTTGTAAAAAATAAAGTAGGAAGTTGCACAATCACATAGTCGTTAATATATCTGTAACGTAATATTAAACATGTGTAACTACGAAAAAGACAACTGGATTCCCTTTTTATAAAATTCCTGAAGCAATTACCACCAAGCTCAGTTTGATTTCTTTTTTAGATAGAAAGATTTATTCTACACAAACTAATGAAAGCAAATACGGTATTGAGATGCTATTACATCAATATTATGGGCCTAGATGACTTTTGTTTAGTATCTTAATAGCTCGGTCATTTGTTATTCATTCAGCCACACACGGGACACCAGGGTGTTATGAAGGACAATACTCTCGGGGCATTTTGAGTTCAATTTGTGTTTCTCTACTTATGCAGAACATGTGTTGGCATCAGCCATGGTTACAACAGGGGAATCACAATATACAATGAAGTTTTACCACGTTGCTCTGAGATAATTTTTCATTTTTCAAAACACAAACATCAGAACAGCTGATGTATACAGTTCTGGTGTTTTATTATTAAAGTTACTGGATATATGCCTTCTTTCTGCTTTTTAATCTCTTATTTCTTGTAGTTTTTCAGATGAAGCATTATCTGAAAGAATAAAAAGCAAATCCCTAAGAAAAAAAAAGGGTGTTAAGCTACAAAATAGGCCAACAACATGAAATATTTGTTATTTATACTTATAGCTAAAACAAGGTGACTGAGAAAATAAATTGGATATGTCCACTGATCCCCAGAGATACACAGCACAAACACACACAGATACACAAACACACACACACACACACAGATTTATATACATAAAGCCTTACTAGCTTATCTTCAAGAAGACATCAATGTTTTCTTAGAGCTTTTGTAGCTTCACAGCTCAGAGTAATTCTAATTAGAAAAGTTGAAGGAAATGGATACTACAGGGTATGATTCTTTTTCTAAATTTCTTGAGATGAAAATCCTCTAAGTGCCTTTAAGTAGCTATGCAATTTGAATAAATTATTTAATTCCTCTGGCCTCAGTTGCCTCTCAAGGAAAATATAGGGATGAGATTAGATAACCTCTAAATCTTCTTCCACTTTAAAATGAAGTTAACAAATTCATAGTAAGGTTTTCAGTTTTTAAAAAATGTTTAGTGTTTTTAAAGCAACTATTTTTATTAAGAAAAAACATGGAATTGACAAGAGCTCTCTGGTAAGAGTAATATTCAATAAAATAAACAGATCTGTTTAAGATTTACTGTGCAAAATTAAGAATCCGGCAATTGTATTCTGTAAGTACTATAGTCTTTTCGTTTTAAACAAATGCATAGCAAAAAAGTTCATCAAATTGGTTCTAAGTTAATTCATTAAAGCTACGTATTATTCTGGATTTTTAATCATTCCTTTGCCTTCAGGAAATAGTGAAACAAGAAATGAAAACTTATTAATGAAATGAACTTTTTATAACAAAAAACAATATGTTTGATAATATGCTTACTTGATATGTCATTGTCACTTGAACCAAATGAAGCCCTTGAGAATATTTCCTTCCCTCCTACTCTCCCATTTTGCTTCCAAAATTTCGAATCATTTTTTGTATTGTTATTTAAAGCAATCATACAACATCTAAATTTATCATAAAATAGCTGACTTTGGTGGATAATTTCTACATGATCAAATTTCCTTTCCACCTTACAGAACACAATATTTGTTTATCAGTTGTGATCGTCTTCAAGTATATCTACAATGATAATATGAGTAAATAATTCTAACATTGACTTCTCAGGAATGTTTTCAGTCAAAGTACTCTATGTACATAGAGCAGCTTAATTAAAATATTGGATTGATGTTGTTATACACAATTCTTTCTCCTGCTTATCTATCTTATTGATTAAAGACTCTAAATATTTTTATTCCAACTTGTGAATATAAAATTATGTATTTGTCCAAATTTTATTTTATTCAGGTACTAATTAAAATTGAAATATATGCTTCAATAGAATCAGCTTTTGAAAAGTTAATATTAACTCATTTTTACTAACAATAATAACTATGTTATGTGGAGAAACATTCTAAAGTGTTCGAGAAAGTATAGAATCAGTCTGATAATGCATGTTTGGAAAGATAACCCTCATCATATTTTCTTAGTAGATATTGGTGCATATTATTTTTATCAATGCATTCAAAATATTGAAAAATTGGGTAGCATATTATAAAGTAATTAAAATTCCTAATTATCTAATCTTATTTTTATAATAAAATGTTTTTTATTTTCTATATTGTAAATTATACTAATAACTTACCATCACCAAAATTTTTAAAGCCACAATGTAAGAGAAAACATAATGAAATGATTATATAGTTAAACTAAAATGTGTTCTTTGACTCTCCATTACAGCTTGCTATTTTTAATATAACTGAGATATTCAATTTTATAAAAAAATGTTTTGTATACCAAAAGATACATAAATTTAAAATCTAATGAAAAGATAGTATATATTAATAATTATTTTATCACAATATTGACATTTTAAAAATGTTTTTAGGAAAAGTTTTTAAAACAAATTTATAACTTTGAAATTTTTAATAAAATCAGCTTTCCAATCAAATAAATTTTTCTATTTCTGAATGCATTATCTCCTCCATTTTTGGACTCAATATTCTAAGCTACAATACACATAAATATACACCAAAAAATTGGTTAAAAATAATCGTAATTTAAGTTGTAGTTGAAGGCCACCCTATTAATAATACTTCACGTTGAAATATTTGAGTCCTTTATTAATCGGCCTGAATTTGTACAATCTGAAAAACAAACAAATAAAACGGTTTAGTGCATGAAGCCTGGGTAAGTGTGTAGTTCTTTCATTATTATCATTGTAGTATCTGAACAATAGGTTTTCAACCTGTGAAAAGAATAAAAATTTCTTAGCTATCTTTTTATAAGCTTGAAGTTTCAATACCACTCATTTTTGTGACAAAATTGCAGTACATGCTATAAAAGGACAGCTTCTCTTTTAATACCAGTACTTAAGTTTTTGAATGTTTTAAGGATTTTATATCTTTGCAGATACAATTTTTAGTATAGTTTTGGCTAAAGTGAAATATTCAAAGATTTTTTCAGTTCATTTTTAAGGTTTATCCTGTCAGTTCTGATGAAATAAAAAAGCAGATTAAAAAATACTTTCTGACACCTAATAATAAAACGATTATTTGATTATTGGAATAAAAAGAGTTCCACTATTGGAAGTTCAGCTGAAAAAATTACAAGAAGTTAGTAATATCATAGATATTCAATAAGCAAAAATCTAGTTCCCATAATATAATTATTCTGTTGTTTTCAAATACTGGCTGTCATTATGTGAAAAATTGTTAATTCTGGTATTAAGTTACCTTTAAATAAAAATGTTATTGCTGATGCAACTCAATATTAGAGTAAAATAAAATACACAAGGAATGCGGTAACAACAAAAGAAGAAATATCTGTTTTTACAAAATATTTGAATATAGTTCATCTGTATATGAACTTATATGTGATTTTAAAATTAACATGTTAATCTGAAACGGCAACATCTTCGTTGGGTAGTAGCCATTTTGGAAACTCTAAAGACATATCTTTACTTGTTTGCATTAACAGACTGAGTTTCTTTTCTTTGATTTTCCTTTTTCTTCTTCCCCATCCATATGTAGTTTATGATAATTAGTACTCCTTTCTTCATTGCATTTTATTACTCTTAGTTCCCTCTTTTATCAAAATCTTGACAGTTTGTTAAGAATTTTACTTCTTTAATAGTAACCTTTAGTAATATTATCAGTCATTTCACATTTTAGTCTCTCATTATTTAGATTTGATATTTAATAGTACTTTAAATAGCTTAGAAAAGTTAGTTTTAAAACAAATAATACTTTTTATTTAAATAATATTTTGCTTCCTGTAACTGCTTCCTGAAACAGGACTCAAGTCTCTTTATTAAAATGACTGAAGTCATATTATAATTTGGCTTCCTTTTCTTCAAAGCATTTCTTAAAGTTAGAAAATACTTGCCTTTGCAGTTACAGAGTGAAGGGTGAGGGGAAGCCATTTTTTAGCGACATTAAAAAGCAGGAAAGGGGATAAAAGAATTTATAGGAACTTTATAGTATTTAAACATAGGTAAGAATTGAAATCAAAATAAAAGTAGACTCCCAAGTCTGATGCTAATATTAGAAAATCTATTTGTGTGTGTTATTTCTCCACCTACTTTTTTGTTTTAAATCACCCTTTGAAAGTTATTTGAGTGAGTAGTATGAGTAGAGTTCTGGCTTCAGCGTCAGAGAGGTCTGAGTTCAAATCCTAACTCTGGAAAAAGAAAGAAAATTTTTAAAGACATATTTCATTCACATGTAAAATGAGGATGAAGGTTACAGTTATTCTGTGATGAGATAAGGCACATTAAGTATTTGTCAGAGAACATGACACTCAGGAATAGCTCAATAAAGTTGGCCATTGTAATGTTGTTGGTATTTCTAGCCGAAAAAGTGTCACAGAAAAAAATATTGGCATAGAGTCAGGGGAACATGTTGGTTGTAACCCTTATGAGATAAGTAGCATTGGACAATTCAATGAATTTCTCTGAGCTTAAATTTCCATTTCTATAAAATATTCTATATCTTTGAGTTGACTGTGAGATCTATGTTATGCTAGTAAATGCCTACAACTCTCTGATTTGTAGTATTTTCTGACATTTGTGGTAAATCGTCTTAGCATGGCCAATTTCAAGCTGCCAACACAACTGGGCAGAGATGCACGATTGCACATCTTTATCATGTATATGATACAAATAAAATCCATTTTATTAAGATAAACCGTAGTAGAAATGTAAAAAATATAAGTGAAAACTCTTTTATAAAGCTTTCTGGGAAGGTACAAAGTTTTAAATAGCCAAGATAAAATAATAACAAGAAGAAGCTGAGAACAAATGTTATATTCAACATCACCTAATATAACTATCTGGAATATAGTAGGTACTCAATAAAGTTTGTACATCAATTGAAAGAATACACATTAGTAATTAGAAAAAATATATTTCTATGTTTTTTAAATATAGAGTAAGTTGGTATAGTTTTAATATATTTGCATTTTGAGAGTTTCAAGGAAAATGATTGATTTCATTTAATTTACTTTATCATATCATATTATTTTATATATTATTTCTACCATACAGATTTGGTAATTGTAAAAATCTTCAAAAGCATAGATATTATTGAGATATAGCATAATCATTAAGAATTAGTGAGTTTTGAGTATTATCTTTGTTTTTAGTAAAATTTATTTCATAAGTATTTATAATTTCTTTGCTTTTTAAAAAAAACAATAGTTGTGTTCAGTAACACATCTTGCAACTTTCTTGAAACTTTAAAAATCATCTTTTCTAGGCCAAGAGACGCCAGCTCTAATTCAGCAGTGCGTATGAGACACATCGAGTAATATTTGTGAAAGACCTTATACCTTTTGTTTTTAAAGAAAACTCTTTAAACTATAAAACATATTTATTTGTTATTACTATTATTTTACCCAAGTTTCTTTGCACACAATATGATGAATTATTGCTTTTGGCTGAGCCAAATGGAGAAAGTAGATAAGACTACCAACACAAACAAGCAAGAAACCCATTATTAAATACAACCCAAACTGGAAAACATTACGTTTTAGTTGGTGTAATCTGTCAGAACATGTTTCAATGTCAATAAACTGTGTCAGTGTTGTCTTAATTAATAATTGAAACTATACCTTTAATGATTTTATGAGATAAAAAGGCTATCAGCAGTATACTAAAACTGTTTTTTAAGTGTTTAGTTTTAAATCTGCAATAAAAAGTCTTACAGCATTTAGATTCTCCTCTGAAGGAAATATTTAGATATTTTTCTTCCTAGAGTCATGCATTTGCCTAAGCTAGTTGATTTTTAAAAAATTAAGCATAGCATGATTCAAAATTGGCACCCTAGGGAATCATTGCCACCATAAGGAATTCTCTGTAAAATCAATTAAACCAAAGTTAAGTAAATTAAATGAAGTAAATCTCCTTCATTGAAACTCTCAAAATGCAAACATGTTAAAACTATACCTACTTACTCTGTATTCAAAATACATATCAGTACTTTTTTCTAATTACTAATGTGTATTCTTTCAATTGTTTTACAAACTTTATTGAGTACTTACCATATTCCAGATATTTATGCTAGATGATTTTGAATGCTATATTAGTTCTCAGCTTCTCCTTGCTGATATTTTATCTTGGCTATTTAAAACTTTGTACCTCCCCAAACAAACTTTGTAAAAGAGATTTCACTTATATTTTTACATTTCTGCTATGGTTTATGTTAATATGGAATATTTTATATACCTGTCCCTTTACTCGCTACCTAGTCTTTGATTTTTCTAATATGTTTGTGCAAATACTACATGAAAAATGGTATACATTTAGTCAGCAGTAGTCATGCTTGGTTGTGTTATGCAACATAAAAAGAGAAATGATTATTTAAACTTGATGAGCTGAAAATTTTATTTATAAATAACTCTGAATAAATTACTTTTGATATTTCCCAAATTAAAAAGAATAGAAATTAATTTTCTTGTTAAAATAAAAACAGTGTATTATACTATTCATATCTTAAATGCAGACATATATACACATATATATTATGTCTATTTGACTCACACTTGAGAGAGAAATTAGGTCTATGATTTTATTTCTAAATTCTGAAAATAAAATTCAAGCTTCCAGACAAATGGCAATATTCTGGATCATTTAAGAAGCCAACTCGATTGAAAAATAATTATGTTTAGGCTTAGGTAAAAAGACAGGTTATTTTTCAAGGTCATTATCATGTACAATAAAAATTGTTAGTTTCTCTGACTGATATAAATACAGCAGTACTTAACTAGATATAAAAGAAAATGTGTATTATTGTAATTTCCCATAAATATTTTCAAAGTTTCAAGTGTATAATAGTAAAGCTATTAAGTGTTATATTTTTACTTTGATGAAATCATCTTTGGAAACTCTCTTGATAAACAAGTACTGTGTTTGTACTCTTAATACTATATCAACATTTCTCCATAGAGCAGATCCTTTATTTGTAGGTTTTATTATGATAGAACAGAGTGGCTTACAGAGAGGGAATGTGTAAATAAATCACAGCTTCTTAAAAAAATACAGACACCTTTAGAAAAATTCCACTGGCAATGGAACTTGTTTTGAACTATATTTTTATTTCAAAATAAATGTAACTTACTGAGATTCACATTCCTTAAAGTAACTGAGGAACAGGAAAGCAAAACAGAGAAGTGAGGTGAAGTCATAAATTGTAGTAGACCAAAAATGTAAAATCATTCCTTAACCTGAAAGATTTAGTTTCACTTTAAAGTGGCAGAAACGAAAACAAAGCATATTTTAAACACTTTCTCAATAATTTGCAGTATATTTTAAACATATAACGTTTATCACTAAAGAAACAGCATGCATCACACAACATTCGGTGACACCTATGCCTGTAACCAAAAAATGATGAATTATTTGAAATTCCAAAACAAGAAATAATTAAATGACCTATTTCTATTAAAAGAGTATTAGAATCAGGAATGTAATATAGACTTCATTCACATAGGGAGTATTGTTTATGAATTCAGTATTTAGCCTATCATTTTAAATTTTAAAACATAAAAAAGAACTATTTTATTTATTTGTTTTCTTGTTTTCTTTCTTTTTGAGATGGAATTTCACTCTTGTACCCCAGGCTGGAGTGCAGTGGTACAATCTTGGCTCACTGCAACCTCTGCCTCCTGGGTTCAAGTGATTCTCCTGCTTCAGCCTCCCAAGTAGAAGTAGCTGGGTTAACAAATGCTCACCACCACACCCAGCTAATTTTGTATTTTTAGTAGAGACGGGGTTTCACTTGTTGGCCAGGCTGGTCTCGAACTCCTAACCTCAGGTGATCCACCTACCTTGGCCTCCAAAGTGCTGGCATTACAGGCATGAGCCACCTCACCTGGCCAAAAAAATGAACTATTTTAAATTCAGTATTTGGTAAGTTTCAGGAAACACTCATTTTCTATCAAATACGGGAAATATAAAATATATTTTACTCTAGGACTCATCCGAGTTTTGAAACAATGGCAACAGCCTATCAGAAAAAATTTTAAAGTCCTAATTTTCTCCTACTGTCTTTTCTAAAGCAATATAAGTTTATGTCTCTTTTGTTTTAATTTTTAACACAAAATCATATTTATAATCACAATTGAAAATCTTAGTGTGAAGATTCAAAGAGGATCAGCTCAATATGGCAATCTAAGTGAACTCGAAACTCCAAGATAATCATATCTGTTTGGACATGTTTTGTACCTCCCCATCCAACTTAGTGAAAGAGGTAAGCTGAATTTGTCTTGTTTTTTTTATTATTATTTTTTTTTGAGAATAATCATTAACATAATAATAATGATTCCCTTTTGTACAGAATCTGGATTTAACAAAAGCATCCTGAAATAAAAAAAAAAAAACAAAAAAAAAAAAACTTAACATCATGAGCCTTTCTTTCATGTGCTGTGTGTTAAAGGGCCATATTATTAATTACTATAAATGCACAAACTACTCTAATGACTCAACAGGAGGGTTTGTCTTTAGAGGGTCTGTCATTAATGAAATTGAAAAGTTAAAAACTGATGATTAGAATTTGATGGGTAGAAAAGATTATTTATGGAATAATTTGCATTGTGATTTCAGATCTACAGTGTAATGCATGACTTCATTGTATTTGAAGCTCAGTGAACCCCATGGTTAATTGTGTTCTCAAAAGGAAACCGTACATTTTCATTTCAAAGTACACACAGATACCAGGTTACCAAATATGACAAAATCAAGTTACTTAAAATTGCAATCCATGGAAATTTTAAATAATTTAATTCTTGAGTAAAGCATCAAAATCTGAATATGATGACAACTTTTCTTCAGGGATATTGTGCAACTTTGAAAAATGCTACTAGTTATAAGAGTGAGAAAAGCATGTATTTAGAAGCTTAGTAACCTAAATTTGAATCCTGTTTCTATTGTTTATTAGCTTTATATCTCCAGTTAAAGTGATTAACCAGTTTCAATTTCCTGACTTGAAACAAAATAGGGATAATGCAATTTATCTATAAAGGATTTGTGAAGATTACATTGGAAAACACATGGAGTAGCTGGCACAATATCTACCATAGATTAGGAGCTCAATATCACTGTGTTCATATTCCCTTGAATTTACAAAATTGCACCTCTTTTTGAACTTTGCTCTTATCATCATATGATTGAAAATCTGAAGGAAAGTTTTTCCCAAATCAGTGGTTCTAATTTGTAGATTATCTTGGTCTATTAGAATGCTCTGGGACTTTTCAAAGTTGGACTCTGGCATTAATATTTGTATAAGAACAACTGACGTTCTACAATTTCTTCTGTAAATTATTTACTAACGAGAAATACAATAAAAAAAGTGTTTCCTGCAGGGTAAAATAAGAACTTCCAGAATGTTTCACAGAACATTATCAGTGTAAAATTGCCACTTACGCATGCCCCTCCTGCAGTGGCAGTATTACTATAAGCAGTTTTCATGGTCTGAAAGGTATCCTCACAAATACAATGCAAAATTGAAAAAGAGACAAGTGGAAGAGGGAACCAAATGGAGAAGCAAACACTAGGTGGGAACCAGAAAAGAACCCAGGGAGGAAGAGTAGGAAGTGAGCTATGGCACTAAAGAGAAATAATAACCAAGGAAAGAAGCGTAATCAACATCATCAACAGAGTTCGAGGAGAAATAAGACTAAAGATAGCAACAGTAGGTCATTGTTGACCCATATGAATATAACTTTTGTATAGTGATTTAAGTCCATCTACAGGAATTAAAGAAAAAGTGGATGTTCAGAAATATTCTATTACTCTACCAAGATAATTGTGGCTGAGATCCACAGGGACCTCCATGTTCCTAAATTCGATGGACATTTTTTACTTTACTTGAACTCTCAGCCAGATTTGGCACTGTTGACCACTTTTTCTTTAGAAAATTATTTTCCCTTGGCTTCATTTACAATACGGTTTTATTTTCCTGTTTGGCTATTTGTAAGTTTCTGTTACAGACTTACTCTCCCATATTGCCCTTCACTGTATAATTATTCCAAGCTTAGTCTTAGGCCTTATTCTCGTATTTTATAATATCTTCCCATGCAATCTTATCCATGTCTACAGTTTAATTGATTAATCCCAAGTAAATCTCAAATGTTTTTTCAATCCCAGGCTTTATCTTTTAGTGTCAGGCCCATAAACTCAGCTACTTACTTGGCAGCTCCATCTAGCTGTCTCCAAAGTGCTTCTAACTCATGACATCTTCCAGAATCCTTCCTCCAAAATACTTCAAGTACCTATTTCAGAAACAGATAATCTTCTATGCAGTTTCCTGAGCCAGAAACCTGAGTCACCTTAATCCATCACTAAGTCCTGTCACTTTTAGTTTATAAATATTTCTCATACCACTATTCCTGCCACCAATTTCATTCTCTATACTATAGGAGGGAAGATTTGTTCAAAATTGAAGACTCATCATACAACTTCTTCCACTCTCGATACCTCCTCATTCTTAATTTAAGTGCTTTAATTATTCTAACAATAATCACTAAAATATTTAATATAGCATACAAGACTCAGAATGATTTATCTATTGCCTATCCATCTATAATCCCAAAGGAGACTAGGGCAATCGCATACACGGTAGTGAGTCAAGTGAAAACTATAACTATATATAGGGTATAGCTATACATGCCTAAATATAGAAAAACAAGAGCCAGTTGAGAGAAACAGTTAAAAAGATCTTTAAATTAAAGGTAGTAATGGAAGAATCAAGATCTCAGTAGTAGGAGTTAGTAGGTACAGCATAATTGTGCAGAAGAGAAAAGATATAACTTCTAGTAAACCAATTGAAAAAGTAAAAAGGAGTTAAATTTAAACACGAATATGTATTCTTCATAACTGTTTTTAATTAAATTATATATTAAATGTGGCTGATGATAGTTACATGTTCAAAAGATATTAAAACTCACTATTATACAAAATACAGGTAAATATTCATTTTTTATTTTTTATTACTGGGCATCAATTTAAAATATTGTATCACGCTTTGGAAATCTAAACACAAACAATTATTCATTCTAAATTCTAACATATCTGTGATTTCTTCATTTTCATTTTTAATAATGACATAAAGTCACCAAGTACACTTTGCTACAAAATCAATTTACTTTTGGTTACTAGAAGATTTTCTGTTAGTTTTAAAATGCATAAAATACCATTGGACAATTCTTCTTAGTTAATTAGACCAAAAGCATCTCTACCCTAAAAACATGATTTGCCACTATTGAAGGGATTCAAAAGAACTTGCTGCTGGCTCTTAGGGCAATTCCAGTTATTAGCAGATGTATGCTCTTGTAGGTATGTAAGTACCTCTTCATATCACTTTATCACTCATAAAGTGTCACTATGTAAACTACTTTCTGGGAGGAAGCCAAGCACTTTTAGAAGCTGAATAACTCTTTTGGGCAACTAGAGTTCTATTCATTTCACTGAAACAGTGAATAGTGTATGAACTGGAATAATCTAATTCAGTAAGTATTAAATAATTAATTCTCTGTATAATTTTACCTGAGGTGTGACTATAAAGTATGGAGGTTGGTTTTATCTACACATTTGAACATAAAAACTCCCTTAACTGCTATTTGTAAAGATAATCTTGAGCTAGTATATGTTTACTCCAATAATGATTCCAACGATTTAAAAAACTTAGGAATCATTTTTTGGAATGAACTTCAGAATAAGGTTATTGGTCAAATAAGAAATTCTCCAGACATTTTAATCATAAACCCCTTTGTCTAAGCTAAAATATGATTTCCTGGGTTCTGCACCAATTTTTTTGGTTTCCTATTAAAATTGGATAACTTAGAGTTGTTCAGAAAAAAATTTACTTGCATGTGTCAACTGTCATAACAGAAGGTTACACTAAATTAGAAGTTACATAAATGTCTTGAGGTTTAGCAGCCTCATTTGAATACATTTATAGATATCAGGTAGGATGACATTATGAACACAGGCGTTTAACTGGTTCTTGCTCACTTTACCACCCATATAAACAATAGACCCTAAAGATAGTGTTAAATCAGCACAAGTTTTGGGGACTGGTGAAGAAATTTTGATAAAACTTTCATGAATTCAGCACTAATTGAATCAAACTTCCATGAATTCAGCCCTAATAGAATCATATTAACTGAACTTACCATAAAATAGTAATGTCACCAGGGGAAAAAAATTAGGCTACATACAAATAAAGAAACTTTGAGTCTAAGACATCTCTTTCATTATTTTGAATGTAAGAAGTTAACAGTTCTATCTTTCGAGAAGAAATTTTTGTTACCCAAGAAATCCATAGCAAGCCAAGTTGTTAGTAAAACCCATGTACACATTGCTAAGTATGCAAGGTCTGAGACAGCATGCATCTTCCTGAAGATATATTAACCGAATGGTGACCTGGTTGCCTGAGATTAACCTTGGCTAGAAAAGATTAGTGGTGAGTATTAAAGCTTACTCAATAATTTTTAAAGTCAGTTCTTTTTACATTAGCATATTAGTTTATTTCAATTCCAATAATGATCTCAAGTCAACTTTGAAAATCTGAAAATGTGACTTTGAAAAGAAAAAAGGGAAGTTTCTCTATGATAGATTTTAAATGTTTTCTAAACCTAAATAATTAATATTCTGTCACATAGGTAACAAAATAGGTTAAAAAAGTAAGTTAAGTAAATAAATTTACCCAATTACATACAAAATTTAATATCTGATGAACAGGACATTTCTATTGGTGAAATAGCAAATTATTTATTGAAGTTTGCTGGCAACACTAGGTAGCTGTTTGCAAAAAAATGTTACATCTTGTTTCACATAAATACCTGATGAATTAAAAATTTATATCAAAAAGTGATTCTAAAGATGTACCTGAAGAAAATACAGCTGAGTGTAACAGGAAGATATAAAAATGTTTTCTAAACTTCTATATCCTAAGAATGAAAGCACAAATGAATCAACTAACAGATTTAACCTCATTTTTTTTTTTCTAATTGTGCAGCTCACCGTAAGGACTTTTTCTTACACTTGTCCAAAAGCAACAGGGATAATGAAAGACCGAAACTCAAAAGCTGTAGAATATGGATGCAACCATAGTCTAAATCCTCCAAAGTATGCATATGACTGGCCAGAACCCTATAAAAGAGCTTCATGGGAAGAAGAAGGAGAAGGAGAAAGAGGAGAAGGACAAGGACAAGGAGAAGGACAAGGAGAAGGAGAAGAAGAAGAAGAAGGAGGGGAAGGAGAAAAGCAGCAGAGAAAGCACTTGGCAAGAAGGCTCAGTCACAGCAGATTTCAGAAGCAGTAGCAAATGGACCTTTGATGCATTTGATGAGAGGTACAACCAAAGGTGAAATATCCATATATTTTCTTGAACAGCAGGAACAGGAACAGAGGTGAACTGCTAGCAGCAGGAATCCTGGACTGGGTTATTTTATAGAAACAGAGAAAGTGGGGTTATAGGAAGAATCACAGAGACATTGAATTTGAGGCAATCAAGAAAAATTTAGATTTGCAGTATGAAAATCAAGTAGCTGGAATACTACTAAAATGCCTTTCTGACCAAAGGAAACTCTTGCAAATAACTGGTCCAGGAAAACCCAACTAATTTAACAATGGATTAAAAAAAATCAGTATTAGAGCTTGGATTTAAAAAAACATAAAAAAAAAAGGAATAAGTTTCCAATAGATGGAAGGATACTCATCAGAAAATGTTGCAACTCTGCTTTAAAAAAAATTAAGAAATAATTGTCCAGTTTTATCTTTGTAATGAAGGAAGACCTCAAAGAAGATGCAAAAATTCAGGGACAAAATGGAAATAAAATAAAATAAAATAAAATAAAATAAAATAAAATAAAATAAAATAAAATAAAATCTGCTAGAACCCTCAAAAGAAAAAAGAAAAATAATGAACTCATAAAGAACATTTTTTAAGTATGGAAAACTGAGAATGAAAATCATTTTTAAAAGTAAAGTAATAGAGAAATTTTACAAAGCAACCAAATTTAAGGAAAAATTGAAAAAGAGCTAAAAAGAAAAAAAAATAGTAGTAGAAGAGAAGCAAAGGGAATTAACCTATACACAAAGATGGAAAAAAATATACAATAATGGAACAGAATCTTTAAATATATAAATTTTAAAAATTTCCTGGATGGATGCAGTGGCTCACAACTGTAATCCCAGCACTTTAGGAGACTGAGGCTGGTGGATCACGAGTTCAGGAGATTGAGACCATCCTGAATCTACTAAAAATACTAAAACTTAGCCAGGCATGGTGGCACACACCTGTAGTCCCAGCTACTAGAGAGACTGAGTAAGGATAATTACTTGAACCCAAGAGGCAGAGGTTGCAGTGAGCCGAGATAGTGCCACTGCACTCCAGCCTAAGCAACAGAGCAAGACTCCATGTCAAAAAAATAAATAAATAAATTTCCTGAAATAAAAAAGACTTGAATTAACATTAAAGTGTCAAAAAATTTAATTTTTAGAATTAGAACTAGTTATGAAAGCACCCAATTTTTCTATATAAATAAATGTTTACATGATTATTAAATTATTTTTAAAAACTTAAAATATAAACAACAGCCCACAAACAAAAGAATTCATATAAAACTCCACCAAAGATTTTAATCATTATTAAGAGTTGGTGTGTCTGTCTCAATTTTTCTATACTTAAGTAAGCATGTAATATGATATATTATGAAATACAATATGTAACAAAATAATATTTAATATACAGCTTAAGAAAAGAGAACTATACTTAAACATGGCTTAATAAATAAGCAAAAGTATATTTTGCCATGTATATATGAATTATTGATAATAATATAAAAGTTTATGTTGAAAATACATTCATGCTCATAGTAGAAAAAATTACACAGAACAAAATTATATAGAATGAAGAGTTCATCATCTTTCCATCTCAGGGTCTTTTTTGGTGTATCTTCCAGAGGCTTCATGTCTTAAGACAAATGTGAGCGTATTGTAAACAAGGTTTTGGACTTTTTTTTCATTAATAATGCACCTACTTGCACAGGTGCAGTGTGGCTCACGTCTGTAATCCCAGCACTTGGGGAGGCCGAGGCAGGAGGATCACAAGGTCAAGAGATCGAGACCATCCTGTCCAACATGGTGAAACCCCATCTCTATTAAAAATACAAAAAGTTAGCTCGGTGTGGTGGCGTGTGCCTGTAGTCCCAGCTACATGGGAGGCTGAAGCAGAAGAATCACTTGAACCCGAGAGTTGGAGGTTGCAGTGAGCCAAGATAGCACCACTGTACTCCAGTCTGGTGACAGAGTGAGACTCTGTCTCAAAATAATAATAATAATGATAATGCACTTATTTAGATATCCTTCAACATAAACAATATAGATCTACCTCATTCATTATGATGACCGTATAGTGTCCCATTGAAAGAATGTACTGCAATTTACCTAAGTATACTGTGTGCTTATTTTCAATCTTTAGCTTTACCAACTATGTTGCAGTGAATACTTGTATACACTTGTATACAAATGTCAAATATGTCCTAGTATATCTGAAATATAAATATCAGAAGTGCAATTGTGAGGTGAAAATACAAATGCATTTAAAATTTTTACAGCTATTTTTCCATAGATCTACGTGTATGATACCATTTTCCATACTCAGAAAGATAGAATGTGACAATATTCTTTCACCCTCACCACACTGTATACTACCACTTAAAAAAAAAATCTCCACCAATGATAAGTGAACAAGATGTACTTCATTGTTGTTTTAACTGGAATTTAAACACCACGATTAACACCATGATTAAGATTGAGAATCCTTACTGTCCACTGGCATTTCTTTGAAAATTACCTGTTGAGAACTTATCTCATTTTGCTGTTGGATATTTATTGTTTTCTTGTTGATTTAAAAGAGCTCTTTACATAGTAATTAAAATGATCTTTTGTATGTCATGTGTGTTACAATTAGTCTTTCCCAGACTGCCGTACTTTTCTTAACATTCCTTTCTATTTCTGCAGGCAAAACTTTTACATTTTAATGTAGTGAAAATCACTTTGTGATGTAATTAGAAAGTTTTTCCCATACTATAATTTTATTTTTACTTTTTATAATTTTTCTTGTATTTAAAAAATATTTGTTAAATATAATTCATAGCATCCCTTTGTATCAATGCACATAATTTCTTTCATTTATCTTGCATTATTGGATTAGTTTGGTTCTTTTTTAAAAAATTGTAGGCACTGGCCGGGTGCGGTGGCTCACGCCTGTAATCCCAGCACTTTGGGAGGCCGAGACGGGCGGATCACGAGGTCAGGAGATCGAGACCATCCTGGCTAACACGGTGAAACCCCGTCTCTACTAAAAATACAAAAAAATTAGCCAGGTGTGGTGGTGGGCGCCTGTAGTCCCAGCTACTTGGGAGGCTGAGGCAGGAGAATGGCGTGAACCCGGGAGGCAGAGCTTGCAGTGAGCCGAGATTGCACCACTGCACTCCAGACTGGGCGACAGAGAGAGACTCCGTCTCAAAAAAAAAAACAAAAAACAAAAAAAAAAAACAAAAAAACATTGTAGGCAGTATTATTTTTTAAAAAATCTATATATTTTACATACATTATTTTACACATGTCTGTTTCCTTATGGTAGATTGTTTTGTGCTGTAATTATAGGGTCAGTGAGCATTCTCATCTTTAACATTTTACATTTCTAGCCCTGACGAATGGCCCTTCATGAACATAACAATTTACATGCTTTCAAGCAGTACATTAAGTATATCATTTCTTGACACCATTACCAATGCTCAATGTTGTTTTAAATATATTTTCAATTGTAAAATTTTATATTCACTTTTACCTCAGAACCAATATTAATTACATTATTTATTCCCAGTCTTTTGTATTTTTTCTTTCAACTTCATTTCCAGAACTTTCTCTAAAATTATTTTGTTTTCTGTGCCACTCAGAGAAACAATTGAGTGTAAGGAGAAAAGTGACCTCTGGGCAAATAGTAGACAAATTACACAAAGAGAAACTCATGTTGCTACTCCTAGAAAGAGGAAGAATACAGTTTTTGACCAACATTTCTAGAACTTCCCTTCTTCAACCTAACAGTCTCATTTTTTTCTAGTGAGATAACAACATCTCGATTATGTTATGCCAACTTCTGCATCCCATTGAAACTTTTATGGTTTTCCGTTCTCACTTGTCTGGGGAAAAGATGGACTATGTCTAGGTTGAATGAAGCTCAGACTTCATATCATTTCCTTCCATATCCATCATCATGGGGTAGCAGCAAGAGGAGGGCAATTCAACCTTTCTCCACTGAAACTCTTCTATCACATTGTATGCAAAGCCCCAGGCAGACAGCCTGAAGACTTGCATGTGTTCTCCAAAGACTGCAGTCATAAAACTGCGCCTGCACATCAGACCCTTGCTAATTACAATATTAACATTAACTTTTTCATTCATCAATATATTAACATTAACTTTTTCATTCATCGTCAAGTTTCATTCATTTCTTAAGGCTAATACTAATTGCAACTTAAAAACAAATAATGCTAAATAGCGCAAGCAATCTGGGAATCCAAATGGTATATTCCCCTCCTGATACACATTCTCTCATTAGACACATACACAGAGGAGGGAAAAAAAAATCCCTTCAAAGAGCTGGCACTGCAAATTATTTTTTTATAAATTATATTTGTTCTAGGGTTATTGAATATACTATTTTTTTATTTATAAAATGAGAGTTTGGGGATAATCGACTTGGTAAGCAGTCTCAATGGAGAATTTAAAATGAGGGAAAACATGGTGAAGAGGAAATAATAAGGATAGTAAAGTAGTAGATCTTGAAAAGTAATCTGGGATAAACCAAAGGGACATTTAATAAACATGATCTTTGTTAAATTTGCTTTGGATCTAGCTAGCAAAAATTCCAGAAATATTTTGCTAGTTAAGAAAATAACTGCTTTTCTGAAATGATTCCCCTGCCTGGTCTGTTATTTGTCTTCTAGCTGTAACTATCATATCAAAATGTTAGCTAAAATAAAATAAATTTATCTTAATTGGCTAAAAAGAAGGATGTACTTTTATTTCTTTATTTATTAATTTGGCAAGAATGTGTTGACCTGTCCCTCTATATAAGCAGTCATTTCTTACTTAGGAAAATCAGAATCCTCACTTGCCTGTATTAACCCCTGGGATTTCTTGCCACAGGATATGTTTAAATTATAATTCAAAATTGAATTTTGGGCTTCTCCTTCCTAGCAATGTTTTTCTGTCATTATCAGAAGCCACATTAGCAGTGCATTTTATCATACAATGAACTAAGTTTGAAAGGAGTAAATAGAGTAGTATAGGTGTTAAATGCTGCTTGTATTCAAGTAAATGTTAACTAAATTGAGATGGTAAGCATGTGTACTGCCCTTAACCCAAGGCCCAGTGGCATATGCTGCTGTGTATGTATGGCACCCATATGTGGGACTTTGTCTTTTCTGGTTAACCAGTGTATTCATATTTTGAGGACAGTATTTAGGGGCTGAGAGAACCCACAGTTTTCATATACTCAGAGGTCGGTTTCCTTAGCACTTACACTCACCTAGGGTAACCTCAGCCCTTACAACTTGATTCAAAACGTTTCTTTCCATTCAATATCTAGTCACTTTCAGGTTTTCCATATCTGGAGAAAAGCCTATTATGTGCTCAGTCTGATGATTACTCAGGGCTCAGATAGTCAGAGATACTGATGTGGCAACTCTTAAAAGGCCTTGTGCTCCAAGTTGTCAGGTTTCTTTTACCAGTAATTAAAAAAAAGTCCATCAACAGAAAGGAGAGGGAAATAGAAGCAATAGTACTCACTCTTACTGTTAATACAGATCTTACAAGAATTGCAAACATAATTAAATCACTGCTTTTATTATATAATAAAATAAACACCATGATTAAACCTATTCAGAAGTAAGTTGCTTGTCAAATTATAGATTCTGAAATATGACCAAATGCAGCAGAAGCCCTTAAAAACAAGCACTTATTTGGTGCCTAAGTGCTAGGATTGTGGAATGTCAAGTAAATTAAAGGAAAATAGACCTCAGAAGAATAAATATGTCAGTTAAAACATGAATGTTCTTTTGCAATCTATCAATTTCAAGTCTAGCCTATCAATGCTACCTTTTACCACTAGTCCCAATTTTGTTTGTAAGGCCCGCCTCTGGGGTGCTGTTTTTTGTATTTTGTGCAATATTACTTTCTTTTTTTCTTGCTGCCTCCAGCTATTGCTATCAAATGAAAATACATGAATAGTAGTGAGACAACCTTCCCAAGAAGAGGACAGCAGATGGGACCTTCTTTTTGTGTTCTAGGGAAGAAGCACTTACTCATCCCTGCAGTGTCCTCATTCCTCGGGAGGAATGCGATGTACACACTAAATATATGTGAGGATTGTGGTAAAGTGGACCATATTTGTAGCAAAATATAGGCACTCCAAATCTAATAAGAGATTAACAACAACAAGGACAACAAACAAGGCTTAATGGGAGAAATTTACTCGAAAAACCACTCCATAAGGCACTGGACTCAGATTTACAAGTTTGTTCATCCAAATCTTCAAGAAACAGATGTTTTCATCTAGTTAAACTCCTTGAGATGTTATTTTATGAATTAAAACATCACTTCAAAGCTAAACTGATAAAATATAAGTAGTATAGTTCAAAAACACTGTGGCACAATCTTGCATATGAACTCTCGTAAAAAATTAAATAAAATATTAATGAGTGTGAAGGCATTTCTAAATGCCTTTGTCATTCTTAAAGTGAATGACAAAGAAACAAACAGTATTATACCTACTATTTTGTAACATTTCTGACGGGTCACACTAATGACATTATTTATGAAAAGAATATAAAGAATGAAGAGCAATACTTTTTATTGATTGATAATTGTTTTTTCTGTCTAGGAAAACAAAGTTAATCTACTAAAAAACTATTATTCAGTTCTCGATCTGGTACTAAAGAAATAATCTGAATTCATCAACGTATTAAAGTACCATTGCTTCAATATAATTAAGCTGAGTTTACTTAAAATATGCAAGAGTGATTCAATATTAAGAAATTGATATTATTGATAATTTTTTCAATATATTGTAACCTTGAAAAATGCACAAAAACACTTTATGTAAGTGTTTTAGACTAGATTTTTTCAAAGAGAATTTTATTTGTTAAAGCAGTTTCAGTTTTACCACAAAATTGAGCAGAAGATAGAAAGAATTCTCATATATCTCCTGCTTCCCAACCACATGCAAACCTCCTTATTATCAACATCTCCCACCAGAGGGGTACGTTTGTTGCAGTTGATGAACCTACATTGACACATCATTATCATCCAGAGCCCATGAATTACATTAGGGTTCTTTCTTGGTGATGTACGCTCTATGTGTTCAGACAAATTTATAATAACATGTATCCACCATTATGGTAGCATACAGAGTAGTATTGCTGCCCTAAAAATCCTCTGTACTTGCTTATTCATCTCTCTCCATTAAGCCTTGGTGACCACTGTATTTTTACTATTTCCATAGTTTTACCTTTTCCAGAATGTCATGTAGTTTTTATTATACACTATGAAGGCTTTTCAGATTGAGTCTTTTCACTCAGAATTATGCATTTAAGTTTCCTCTATTTCTTTTCATGGCTTGATAACTCATTTTTTTTTTTTTAGCAGTGAATAATATTTCATTGTCTAGATGTACTGCAGTTTATTTATCCACCTACTGAAGGACATCCTGTTGCTTCTAAGTTTTGGCAATTATGAATAAAGCTGCTATAAACATCCATGTGCAGATTTTTGTGTGGACATAAATTTTTGATCTTTTTGGGTAAATAGTAAGCAGTGCAATTACTGGATTGTATTATGTATTATAAGAATGTTTAGTTTGGTAGGAAACTGCCAAACTGTCTTCCAAAGTGGTTATACCATTGGCATTCTCACCAGCAGTGAATAACAGTTCTCCTTTCTGTGGCTCCACATCCTCTTAGCATTTGGTAGTGTTAGCGTTTGGATTTTGGCCATTTTAATAGATGTGTACTGATATCTCTTTGTTGTTTTAATTTGTATTTCCCTGATGACAGAAAATGTAGAGCATTTCTTTGTATTCTCTTTGCCATCTGTATGATTTTTTCAGGTAAGGCATTCGTTAAGGTCTATGGTTCATTTTTCTTTTTTTTCTTTTAACTGGCTTGTTTGTTTTCTTATTGTTGAGTTTTGAGTTGTTTGCATATTTTGAATAACAATCCTTTATCAGATATGTCTTTCACAAATATTTTCTCCCAGCATTGGGGTTTTCTTTTTACTTTCTTAGCAGTGCTTTTCACAGAGCAGAAATTTTTAATTTTAATAAAACCCAGCTTACCAATTCTTTATTACATGGATTGTGCCTTGGGTTTTGTCTAAACAGTAATCACTAAACTCAAGGTCATCTACATTTCTCTTGTTATGTTCTAGGAATTTTATAATCTTGTATTTTACATTTAGGTCTATGGTCCATTTTGAGCTAATTTTTGTGAAGGGTATAAAGTCTGTGTTTAGATTTTTTTTTTTTTTTCCTGCATTATGAATGTCCAGTTGTGGTGGTCCTATTTGTTGGAAAGACTATCTTTCTTAACCAGATTACTTTTAGTCTTCTGTGAAAGATCAGTTGACTATATTTATGCAGGTTTGTTTCTGGGCTCTCTCTTCTGTTCCATCAATCTATTTGCCTATTCTTTCACCAATGCCACACTGTCTTTATTGCTGTTCCTCTACAGTATGTCTTGAAGTTGTCTAGTATCAGTATATAGGCCTTTGTTCTTTGTCAATATTGTATTAGTAATCTTGGATCTTTTACCCCTTCAATACTCACAAACATAACTTGCTAGCATTTTGATTGGGATTGCAAGTAAGAAAGACCTGGCATCTTGACAATATTGAGCCACCCTATCCATAAACATAAAAAAACTTTCCATTTATTTAACTCTACTTTGTTTTTGTTTTTTGTTTTCTGTTTTTTTAAAATCAGAGTTTTATAGTTTTCCTCATACAGATTGTGGACATATTTTGTCATATTTATAGCAAAGTATTTCATCTTTTGTATGCTAATGCAAATAGTATGGCATCTTGTTTTTTTTTTTTCAAATTTCATCTGTTAATTCCTGTTATGTAGGAATGTGATTGACTTTTAAATATTAACCTTTTAATCTATAATATTACAATAATAGCTTATTAGTTCCAGGAGGTTTGTTTTGTCAGTTCTTTGGATTTTCTATATACATGATGATGTCATCCAGGAAAAAGGGCAGTTTTATTTCTTCCTTCCTGAGCTGTATTCCTTTTCTTTCTTTTCTTATTGCATTAGGTAAGACTTTCAGTGTGATGTTAAAAAAGCATTGGTCAGAAGAGACATTGTTGCCTTATTCCTGATCTTAGTGGGAAAGCTTCAAGTTTCTCTGATTTTTTTAAGTCAGCCACACATATAAAACAAACCTGAAAAAGCATTGCATATAAATGTTTAAAAAATTTTTGAAAGATATCTGGAAAAGACTAACAAAGGCTAAAATATCAACATTTAAATTTTACAAAATAGACTATGCAAAAAACATTATATAGACATGAAGTATATGTGATAAAGATTCATCCTAACAAAAAAATGCAATTATCCTGAATCTTTAGGTAAACTAAATACTTTATTGAACATTTCAAATACTCTATTAAGCATTGTGTATGTTAATATCTAATCAAAAATATAAACTTTAACTGGTAATAGAAAAAGTAAAAAATTAACAAATTTTCATCATAACACAACACCTAAATTTATTTTACTCAGCAATTGCCAGATAAACAAGAACATATGAGAACATTGAAAACTGGAATGCAAATAATCAGTTTGATGTAATACAGAGTTTACATTATCTTCAAATACAAATAAAACCTCAAATTGCAAAAAGCATTATTCATAGAGAAAACACTCTTTACAATTAAATTTACAGTAAAAGAATAACAATAAAATAAAATATCTGTACTTGGAATGATAATAGAATGATAACATGGCCTTGTAACAGTGACATATGATAAATAATTGAAGGAATTATGACTGTTAAGAAGACCTAAAGGTCACATTGTAACGGTTTAAAAATATATGCCTACTGTATAGTTATTACTATCCAAAGGAAGACTACCTATAGAAGGAAATACAGACAATAAGTAGTAAGATGTTAATATTGGGGAAAACGTGTTAAAAGGTACACAGGATCTCTCTGTCTCTCCATATTATTTCTTATAATTACATGTAAATATACAATTATCTCAAAATTTGGAAGGTTTTAAAAAGAACTATATAATGTCTAATTCCAAAAAACAAGTTTTTTTTCTATACCATGACATTTTCTCAGGAAAAAAGTACTAAGGGTAGATTTGAATTAATAAAAGTGATATCTTTGAACTGTTAATGCCTAAAACACAGAATATCTGTACTGAAATAAATTGTAACACCAATAAAGTCCAAAGAGAATGTGTCTTAGCACTGGTACACTTTTGGACTTCCAAATTTGCTGAACTAGCTATATTCAGGAAGTTCAGCATGGAAGAAATAAAGCAAAAATATAAAATTACTGAAAATGGCATTAATTTATACTTAATTTCCCCTATAGTTATGGTTGTTGTGGTAGAGGTTGACAGGTGTTGTAATTCAGTATGTTAACTGCTTGTTTTCAAGTCTTTCTACTTTTGTAGCAATAAAATAATGATTGACAAAATTGATGTAGTATAGTATAAAACACTGGAAAGATACATTTAT
Organism: Papio anubis; assembly: GCF_008728515.1. Lineage (NCBI taxonomy): Eukaryota > Metazoa > Chordata > Mammalia > Primates > Cercopithecidae > Papio > Papio anubis. The sequence continues at coordinate 143,874,056 of NC_044977.1, forward strand.
GACTTTTGCAATCTTGAGGGAAACAAACCACTTAATTTCTTATTGTTTTATTTATTAAAAATTAGAAATACTACCTTTTACCTACAAATTACAGAATACCTAGATAGTGCAGAAGATCAAAGAGAAAAAAATGAAGGATCTAGAAAGGAAGAAACTGAAGACTCATTATTCTCAGATGATACAGCGGTTTGCATTTTTAAAAATTCAAAAAGAGCTACACACAAATGGTTTTAATTAATTAAAAAACTTAGCAATATTACTAGAAATGATGCATACAGATGACATACATATAATAGCAACAGATAGAAACTATTGAAACGGGATAGTTCCCTTGACCCCTTCACAGGACTTGCAAGGAGGTTGGCTCATTTACTCAGCCTTCAGCTCTCAAGTCCTCATGGCAGGGGGAGCACACAGGTGAGTGAGTGCAGGGGCAGAGACAAGTGCTTCTGGGTGCTGGCAGGAGCAGAACTCTGTATGACCCCATGGCAGCATCTGGGAGTTATCTGTGACCCCTGGAGCCCTAGAAGGCATGTGTTACAAGTGTGTTCCTTTAGCATTGCTGTCGGTGGGCAGCTTAAGTGTTTAACAGCTCAATGAGGGTCAGGGTAGCAGTCTTTTGCACCCACCTTCTTGGTACCCAAGTTCTTGTCTGACATCCAGTAAGAATCAGGTCGCATGAATTAACTGAAGGGTGTTGAATGTGGAGGATTTTATTGAGTGCTGGAAGTGGCTCTCAGCAGGATGGGGAGCTGGAAAGGGGATGGAATGGGAAGATGGTCTTCCCCTGGAGTTCGGCCATCAAGCTCTCCCTCCAAAATCAAGCTACTGCTCTCTGATGGCTGGCTGCTGCTTCTCTTTTCTCCTTCTTTGCCACTGTGCTCTGCTACTCAGCTGCTCTGCCACTCTGAGGCCCCTCTGCAAGTGGGGTCTGGGTTTTTATGGGTCCAGGATTGGGTGATAGGGTAGGCCAAAAAGCAACATTCGAACCAGCAAACTGGAATGCATGTACTCACTTTGGGCTGTGGTCTAAGGTTTGAGGGTGTGGCCTTTCCAAGGACCACCTTCTTCTACCTACTATTTTTCTGCTTCCTGTCCATATCTCTATTTTTTAAAAAGGCTATTTTTCCCCAATTATCAGTAACATAGAAAATATGAAAAATTTACCAGAAATTTACAAAATAAGTCTCAGTGGATGAGATCAGTAGCAGAATGAAGGAAACATAGGAAAGAATAGTGACTGAAACATGTAAAAAAAAAAATAGAAATTACCCAATCAGCAAAATATATAAAAATAGATTGCAAAAGTGAGGCAGGGTCTCAAGGACCTATAGGACAATAATTAAAGATCTAGCATTCTTGTCACAGAACTTCTACAGGACAGGAAATAAAGAACAGGGCTGAAAAAATGCTCAAAGAAATAGTGGCAGAAAATTCCCCAAATTTGGCAAGAGACATAAAGCGACAGATTGAAAAAGTTGAGCAAATCCAGAACAAGATAAACTAAAGAAATTCACGTCACAATACATTGGAATTAAGCTTCTGAAAACTTAAGAAAAAGGTAAAAATATTTAAAATATCAAGTCAGAAACTACACCTTATCTATAGGGGGGAAACAATTCAAATGACAGTAGATTTTTCATTAGAAACCATGGGGGCTACAAGGAAGTAGCACATTTTGAATGTGAGAAAAATGAAATGTCAAAATTAAGACATTTTCAGACAAAGGAAAATGAAGAAATTTGTCACTAAGATACCTATCTTAGAGGAATAGCTAAGGGAAGTTCTCTAAACAAAAAGAAAATAAGATAACTATAGAACATTACAAAGGAAGAAAAATATGGTAAGGAAAAATATAGGTAACTACAAGAGTCTTTTCTTTATCTTTTGAATTTTCTATATTAGGTTTCATGGTTGCAGCAAAAATGTTAACAGTCTCACATAGTTCTACACATATGTAGAGCAATCGTGAAGTAAAGAGACACAAGGTAAGGTTTCTACACTTCACGCGAACCAGCCAATTGACATCAGTAGACCATGATAAGTTACTGGAAAAGAAAACAGGAAAGCAAAAATCAGAGAGAGAGGAAACAGAACACAAAAAATAAAATGATAAACTTAAGCCCTAGCTTACAAATAATTGCATTAAATGTGAATGAGCTAAACACACCAATTAAAATACAGAAATTTGCAATTGGATTAAAAATGTGACCCAACTATGTACTGTCTACAAAAAACTTACTGTAGACAGTCAGCTAAAAAGTAAAAAGTTGAAGGATAAAAGGTGGAAAAAGATATTATGCAAAGAATACTCAAATGAAAGCAGCATTGGCTATATTTTTGTCTAATAAAGTAAACTTCAGAGCAAGAAAAATTACCAGAGATAGGGACATTATATGATGATAAAAGCTTTCCCCTATCACTGCATAGCAATGCTAAATGTGTTTGCATCACAGTGCTGAAAACAGAGCTGCAAAATATGTGAAGCAAAATCTGATAGCACCAACAGGAAAAATCGACAAATACAGATGAAAGTTAAAACACCTCTTTCTCAACAATTAATAGAATAACTAGACACAAAGTTAAAAAGGATATAAAAGAACTCAGCAACATTATCAGCTAACAGGATTGAACATTTATAACATTTCATCCAATGACCATATAGTATATATTCTTTCCAAGTTCCCAGGCACAATATTCCAAGATAGACCTTACACTAGATCACAAGTTTAAAAGAATTAAAATCATACAGATTATGTTATTTCACCAAAATGGGATTAAAATAAAAATCAATCACACAGAGATAAAAGAAAAAACCCTCCAAATACTTCAAAACTAGACAACACATTTCTACATAGTCCATAGATTAAAGAAAATGTTTCAAGGGAAATTTTAAAAGTACATTGAATTGAATAAAAATTAAAATACAACATATCAAAATTTGTGAGACACAGATCAGTGTGGAGAGGGAAATTTATACAAACATAACAAAAAAAAAGAACAGACATTTTAATAATCTAAGTTTCACCTCAAGAACCTAGAAACATTACAGTAAAATATACCAAGTCAAGCAAAAACAAAGGAATAATAAAGTGTAGACTCTATGAAATTGAAGACAGAAAAACAATAATGAATTTTAATGAACCAAAGCTGTTTTTTTATTTAAAAAAATAAAGATATTGATAACATTCAAAAACTTCTGGCAAGACTGACAAAAAAGAGAGTGAGGACACAAATTACTAATATCAGGAATGGAACATACATAAATTTGACAGCTTAGACTACTGGACCACTTCCTCAAAAAAATACCAATGGTCACAATTACCCATATGAAGTAGATAATATGACTAGTTCCATGAGGAGCTTCTTTTAAGGAAATTGAATTCATGATTTTAGATCCCTCAAAAAAAGAAAATCTCCAGGCCCATATTGTTTCACCAAAGAAATCTCCCAAATATTAAAGAACTGATTCTACGCCATCTCTTCCAGAACATGGAAGAGGAGGAAACACTTCCCAAATAATTTTATGAAGCTAATATTACTCTGATACAAAACAAGCCCAAAATGAAAACTACAGATGAATATCTCAATAATATAGGCATAAAAATTTTAACAGAATATTAGCAAATAGAATTCAATAATGTCTGTAAAGAGTAATGTGCCATGAACAAGTGGGGTTTATTCCAGAAATGTCTATGCCGGGGATTCTAGACTGGTTTATTATTGAAAGAAAAAAAAAAAAAGAAAAAATGAAAGAAAAATAAGGAGTGTAACCTACCATATTAAAGATGAATGAAGAATATTCATGTAATCATATCAATTAATATAGAAAGAGCATTTGATACAATACCAGCACCCATTCTTGGTAAAACTCTTGGAAATACAGGAATAATGGGGGACTTATTCAACCTGATAGGGAAAATCTACCAAAAATACCCTACAGCTAAAATTCTACTTAATGGTGAAAGATTGAATTCCTCCCCACCAATCAAGAATTAGTCAGCGATGTCTGCTTTCACCAAACACTGTATTGGAAATTATAAACCTACTGATTGCCTGACCTTGTGATCCACCCATCTCCCACCTCGGCCTCCCAAAGTGCTGGGATAACAGGTCTGAGTCAAAGCTTGGGACCATCCTGGCTAACACAGTGAAATCCCGCTCTACTAAAAATGCAAAAATTAGCGGGGCATGGTGGCACGCGCCTGAAGTCCCAGCTACTAGGGAGGCTGAGGCAGGAGACTTGCTAGAACCCAGGAGGCAGAGTTTGCAGTGAGCTAAGATCATGCCACTGCACTCTAGCCTGAGCAACAGAGCAATACTCTGTTACCAAAAAAAAACAAAAACCGAACCAAACCAAAAAAAAAAGAACAGCTACTGATTGAAAAGGAAAAACTAAAATAAATAAAATAAAAGTCTCAATTTTTATATGACATGTTTGTTTATGTAGAACATTCTAAGGACTCTACAAAAAAATTCTAAGTCTTATAAGTGAACTTAGTAAGTTTGCAGAAAATAGATGAAAATGTGAAAGTCACATGCATTTCTATGTACCAACAGTGAACACATGAAGGCCAAAATGAGCAATGCAATACCATGTACAATAACTCAAAAATATTGAATATGAAATACTTCAGTATTAATCTATCAAAACATGTATAGAACTTTTATGCTGAAAATTACACAATGCTGATGAAAGTAGTGAAATGATGAACTATAAATGAAAAGACGCACTGTTTCACCAATTGGAAGACTCAATATAGAAAAGATGTTAATTCTCCCAAACATATACAAAGGTTTAACATGATTCCTATTAGAATCTCATAAAAATATTTTTACATGATTATTGTAAAACTTACGTGGAAAGGCAAAAGAACTATAATAGTAAAAACAATTCTGAAAAACAATAATTAAGTCAGAGGAATTAGCCTACTGAATTTCAAGGATATTGAAAGTGTGATACTGGTGGATAGAGAGAGACATAGATTGATAGAACAGATTATACACAGAAATAGAACCACAAAATTAACTGATTTCTTATTGATACAGGTAACTGGTTTCTGACAAAGGTGAAAAAGCAATTATAGAAAATATAACTTTTGAACAATTCATACTGGACATCCATAGGCAAAATAGTGAATGTAAACATCATACCTTATGTAAAAATTAACTCAAAATGGATCACAAACATAAATGTTAAAAGTAAAATTATAAATGTTTTAGGAAAAAATGTAGGAAAAATCTTCAGAATCTAGGGTTAAGCAGAGTTTTTACACTCGACACCAAAAGCATAATCAATAAAAGGAAAAATGGATAAACTGAACTTCATCAAAATTAAAAACCTTTGCTCTCTAACAACTTAAGAGAATAAAAAGAGAAGTTACAAAGCAGAAAAAAAATTTGCAAACCAAATATCCAACTAAAGATTAATATCTAGGATATATTAAGAACTCTCAAAACTCAACAGTAAATACATAAGCATTTCAATTTCTGAAATGAGCAATCAACATGAAGGATCATTTCACTGAGGATATATGGATGGCACAAAAGCACATTAAATGATGTTTAAATTCACAGGCATTAGGGAAATGCAATTTAAAACCACAATGAGATATTTCTGCAGACTTAGAAGAATGGATAAAATAAAAAAAAATAATGACAACACGAAATGCTGGTGAAGGTGCAGAGAAACTGGATCACTGGATTTCTGGAAAGATTGTAAAATTATACAGCCACTTTAAAAAACAATATAGCAATTAAAACAAACTGAACACTATTAAATATGTAACTACATTTCTGTAATTCAGTAAATGCATTTCTGGGCATTTATCCCAGACAAAGAAAAAACATATGTTTACACAAATACTTCTACATGTATATTTGTAGCCCCATAATGTAAGAAGCTCAGATGTCCTTCAATAGATGAATGGCTAAACAAACTTCAGTGCATCTCAACCATGGAATATTAATCAGCAATATAAAGAACAAACTATAAATAAACAAATTAACCTGAATGAATCTCTGGAGAATTATGCTGAATGGAAAAAGCCAATCTTAGAAGATTACATGATCACATTACATCATTCCATTTACATAAAATTCTTGATATGACAAAACTATAAAAATAGAGAACATATTAGGGATATCAAGGTTTAGGGAAGGGGTGAGAATATGAGGAAAGTTGATGTGACTCTAAAGGGGCAACACAAGGGATCCTAGTGGTGAGAAAAATGTTTTCTGTCTTGACTCTATCAATCCACAATCAAGCCACTATCTTGACTGTAATGTTGTACTACAGTTTTGCAAGACGTTACCTGTGAGGCAAACTGGGTAAAAAGTATGAGGACTCTCTGTATTATTTCCTGCACTGAATGTCCATCTACAATTACTGCAAAAGGAAAAGTTTAAGTAAAAAGTATTGCAGACTTCAAAAAAGTGGATGGAGCAAATGCAAAACAAATACTAAGATGGTGGAACTAATGCTAAATTATTAATCATTATATTTGATATATAATATTCCATTTAAAAAACAAAGACTACAAAGCTGGACAAAATAAAGAGCAAAACTAATTTATATACTGCTTGCAATAGACATCTTTAAATAGAGAAAAAAACATAATTTTTGAAAGAAATAGCGTGGTAGAAAAGCTATACCATGAAACACTAACTAAAAGAAAATTGGTTTCGTTTCCTTAAGTCAATTTTAAGGCAAGACATATTAGAACTAGAGATAGACATTTTATATGATAAAAGTATTAATCTACTGAGAAGCATAACAATCCTAAATATGCGTGTACCTACTAACATAGTCTCAAAGTATAAAAACAGTTTTGATTGAAGAAATTGATAAGTCCATAATTGCTGGATATTTCAGCACACCACTCTCAGTATGTGGCAGAACTTTTAGTGGGGGGAAAAGAAGTAAATTGCAAACTATGTGCATAAACAGTCCTATTTTTTCTTTACATACACATATGAAACCATATACGTTAAAAAAGGCAGAGAAATAAAATGCAGTCAAGGAGGATTAACGTTCTCTCTCCTTGGAGGATTAACGTATCCTCCAAATTGCTGAAATGTTCGAGTAACATGTTTTAATTTAATCAAAAGGTTAAATACGATTTTCTATTTTTTCCTATTTAATGCTTTCAGAATTTCAACATTTATAGTACAAATGATAAAAGAAAAAAAAGAGCAACGAAAACACTCATTCACTTTTGTTCATTGTTACTCACCTCCTCCTAATGTTTGTTTGCATCATGCCTTTGTCCAATTTGACAATATTCCAGCTGAGTCAGGACCATGTCTAAGTCTGTAACTGGAGGGCTGTGCATACCATTATTGCTGCCTAGCAAATGTTGCGATATAATCAGAGTGATAAGATGGGTCAGGTTTCCACATCTGTTAAACAGATACAAGGGGATGTTGTGGATATGTCTTCTTGATACTGTTTAGCTTTAATATACTATTGGATTAATAACATGCAATGAAAACAATTTTTCTAAACTGTGTACAGATCTGGTAAGAAACTGAATTTGTAAAGAGTCCAGCACTAATGGATTGGGAAAGTGTAAAATAGTTGGGCTGGAAAAATTATGCAAGAAGAAACTCCTTTGTAGATATGAAGCCCAAACATTTCCCAAAGCAAAGATGGATGTTATGTCTATTATTACAAGGTTTCCTTTCTTTGTTTTTCTTACTGCTGTGTCTTCAGCACCTTGAATAGGGCCTGTAATATAATAGATGCCAATTATGAGTTCAACTGTGTACCCGAAAAACATATGTTGAACATATTCCGGTAACTGTGAGTGTGACCTTATTTGAAAACAAAGTTTTTGCAGTTGTAATCAAGTTCAGATGAGATTTATTATTGTGGGCCTTGAACCAAGATGATGATGTCCTCTTAAGAAAAGAAGACAGAAACACACCGACGAAGCGTCACGTGACAACAACGACAGAAATGGAAGAGGTGCAGCTCGATGCCAAGGAATGCCAAAGATTGATGGCCATCACTAGAAATAGGAATAGGTAAGAAAGGATTCTGCCCAGGGTGTAGGGGATAAATGGCCCTGCTGATCCCTTGATTTCAGACTTCTAGTCCCCAGAACTGAGAGAATAAATTTCTTATTTTAAGCTCCCCAGTTTGTGGTACAGTGGTCCCTTAGTATCTGTGGGGATTGGTTCCAGGACACACGACGGTATTAAAATCCACAGATGCTTGAGTCCTTCATATAAAATGGTGTATATAATATTTGCATACAACCTATGCTCATCCTACCACACACTTTAAATCATCTCTACATTACTTGTAATACCTAACACAATGTAAATACTATGTGAACAGTTATTACACCATATTGTTTGGAGAATAATGACAAGAAAAAAAAACTGTTCATGTTTAGTACTGATACAACTATACATTTTTCTTTCAAATATTTTCAATTCACAGTTGATTGAATCCATGGATTTGGAACCCACATACTCAGAAGGAAAAGCAGTTGTACTTTGCTATGACAGCCCTAGGAAACTAACACATCTCCCAATAAATAGTTGTTTTGCAAAGTATGAGGTAAATTACATTTTCATGTTAAGCCTTCATTTAAAATTTATTAGAATAGTGTTATCAATAGACACAGAATAAATTTACTTTGGATGAAATGAAAGGATCTAAGAAAACATGCTATCTCATTTCATTTGTGTCTAGAGGAATTTTCATTTTCCTATAATGCTTCAGTAAATAATCTCAAATTATTTGTATTCAGCTTCATGAATGAAATAACTTCATGGATACATATTTTGTAAGGGAGTCATAAAAATCTGAATAGCAAAACAAAATAATTCTGAGTTGTATTTGTGTATGTGTGCCCATTTAAAGGCAGTGTCATTAAAACTTTCTTGAGTGTCATTCATTTACCAAGCACTATGAGATGGTCTTTTCACATAAGGCATTTCATTTGAGGGAAAGTATAAAGCCTTTCCCCCAAAATTGTTGTAAAGGGCAGCACCTGCATCCAAAATTAGGTGTTCTCGGCTCTAATCTAAGCCTTTTATTTTATTACATAAATAGTTTTTTCATGAATTCAAAAATTCATTAATATTTCATTAAATAAATATTGATTAGGCCTTATGATAAGTACATGTATTTTTCTTTAAGTCATATTGTAAACATTTTTCATGAGTCATCTCCAAATCATTTTGAAAAAAAGTGAGATTATTTAAAAATTCAATAAATTGCCAAATAAATCTTCATTGGAAGATAATTTAAAAGGTAAGGTGGTGGTACAAAAAAGAAATAGATGCAGACCAAACCTGAAACAAAAACTTGGTAGAAACAATAGCTAAATACAAAAATAATCACAATCTAATGTAGATGTTGATACGCCACTGGTAAATTACTATAGGAATGCTGAGATGAAATAACAATTCGTCTGTAGTGACATCTTGTTATACTCAAGGCACTGAGATGATCCACTGAATAGTCACTATGCATTGATATGGCAGGTAATAATATTGTTTCCATTGCACAGAGGAAGCTATCTAGAGAAGCAAAGCAACCTGCCCAAGAAAACATTTCTAATGAAGGTAGAGTTAGAATTTGAACTCAGATCTGCATGACTATAGCATTCATGCTTTGAGCCACATCTCTACCGCTCCTTTTTGGATAAAGCCTTCTCTAATTTCTCTGATTTTAGGATATGATTTCATGCACTCTGATATTTTTATACATGGGTACAACTTGAAACTTGTAAATTAATAGATAGTACAGGTTGAGTAACCTGAAATCTGAAATGCTCTGCAATGTGAAACTTTTTGAGTGCCACCATGACGCCACAGTGGATTATGCCATACATGACCTCATGCAACAAGTCACAATCAAAACACAGTCAAAACATTGATTCATGCATAAAAGTACTAAAAACATTATATAACATTAACTTAAGGTTATGCATATAAGATGTATATGAAACAAATGGATTTTATGTTTAGACTTGGATCCCATCCTAAAAATTTCTCATTATGTATATGCAAATATTGCAAAATTTTTTTAAAAAATCCCCAAATCCAAAACACCTCTGATCCTAAGCATTTAGGATGAGGGATGCTCAACCTGTGCTTCAGATATAATTCTTTCATTTAGTTTCCAAGTGTACAGTGAATGCAATGAAACATTTTCACAATCTGGAATGATTTCTTTCTACCAAAAGATCTTAATGTATTTGGAAAACTGCCTTATTTCTCTTAAGATGCAATAAATAATTTCCCCACAAATTCATTCTCATGTTGCTATTGGCCCTGAGATTTCCCTTAAGAAGACTGACCTCCAACATTTATACAGTCCCAAAACCCCTTTTTGATGAAATATCCCTTAGGTCACATTTTCTACAGTCTTCCTGAGCATCCAAAAAATACAACTGGTACCAAGCAAAGTGGGCCGTTATGGACAATGATGGCGAGAATGTCCTGTTAGTGGTAACCTGAAAGATTCCCAGCATTTTTCTTTCTAGTATTCAACTTTCCAACTCAAGTTTTTTACCTTACTCTTAAAGCCATCACTGAATCCATTCCCAAACCAGGTGCCTACGGCTGAAGCCAATACCTGGTTCTCAGGGGAATAGATTCTAAAGAGCATGTATTCTAAAACTCACTCTGCAGCTCTTCATCCGCAACAGTGTCAGGAGAAAGAGATGGCTTCTCAGAGTTCTTTCTATTTTTTATTATTAGTTTTTGCACAGTTTTGATCATGACTGAGTAGAGGGACTGTAACCTGTTTCTCTCATGCTATCTGTTGCTAGGATGTACAGTAATGGATAGAAGGGTAAGGCATTTTAGTTTAGAAAAACTCCATGGGCAACAGCTTTGAGTTGGAAAATCTTAGAGAAGAAGAGTTGTTTTCATTTCTGTTTTCTTAGAATACAGAGGCTTTATGAAATAAAGTATTTGCAAACGTATTCAAGAGATAAAAAGGATATTTTTAAAAGAATTGTACAGCGAGTATCAAGATGACTATACTTTTACTATTGATCAATTTTTTTTAACACTGAAGGACTTTGTAACACTTGTGATATATTAAAAAAACTTCCAACACAATGCCTTATATATAAAAGATGCTTGACAAATCTTTGAGGAGAAAATAAGAAAGTAATATAAAGCGGGAATTAATCAATACAATACAAGGTTGTTTTCTATCAGCATGACTCATCAGATCATTATCTATCTATCTATCTATCTATCTATCTGTCTATCATCTAGATATCTATCTATCTGTCTATATCTGTTTTGGAATTTCTCATTAGAATTTGTTTTATTTTTTATATACAACACAGGTCGTTGAGGCTACTTTATATTTTTAGAGTATTTCAAGTGTCATCTTGAATATTGTTGGTAGCATAAGAAAATAAGCAGTTGTAAAAAGTTCAAAAAATTTAAAGAAGAAACACATTTTCATTCCAAAACAAACACCTGTGTTACATCTGGGTATAACCAAAAGGCCTTCAGGTTTATCCCAACCTTTTATATGTCTAAAGATTAGAAAACTGTCAGATGTCTTATTATGTAAAACTAATACGTGCTGTATGAATAAAAGCTAAAACCTATGGAGAAAGTATTACATTCCTAGTAACAGAGATCATCCATGAAAGCAAATGAGCATTAATCAGGGATTAATTTGCAGTTGAATGCTATAAAACTTAGAGAATTTCTCCAAAACATGAGATGAGTAATTAAATTTATCCAAAAGATGAGTGAGTAAATCTTAATTTTTTTGAATCAAAAATTAATTTACATTTGAACTGGTAGAACTCTGCTTCTCTACTGTGTTACCCATTTGTAAAAACTAGTTGAACAGGTGTGTTGAAATTTTCTGATATGTAATCATGACTCTAAAATATCTCTCAATGCCATGAAATATACAATACACATTTTTTTTAAAAAAGCTAGTTTCAGACTTCAGGTGGTTACTTTTAAAGCCATCTATTGCTGAAGTCATGTAGGATTTACAAACAGTGAGTCTCTAAATCTCCTAATATTTCTCAACTCTTGGAAGATTTTCTTTAAATTCAGATAGAGATAATTAAAATTCTCTAACAAAAGTAACTTTACATTTTTGGCAGGCATTTCTGTGACACTAAAAATACATTTTTGGAATGAATGAATACCAGCAGATGCAATATTTAAAACTTCCCAATTCCTAATATAACCAAGGCTAAAAAAGTAATTTTCTTACGGACACAATAATTTACACTTAACCCCCTTCTGGGGAAATAGACTTTAAATGTAGATGTATGAGACAATTGTACTGCCTTTTAAATTTTTTCTGAAGTCTTTAATTGGCTGAAAATATTTCTAAGTAGGGCAAATCATTAGATCTTTTTTAACCATTCCAGTATTTTAGTATGTATGGGAGGGAAGAATGACTAAAGTCTCCGGAGACATGCCCCTTGAGGGATGAAGCACAGACTGGGTTTGGAAGCTTGAGCCTCCTCGACAACACATGACATGCTGGGAAGACAGATATGGAGAACTGACAGCAAAGAGACACTGGGTGCTGGAAGGTGACAGCTAATGGACTAAAACAAACAGCAAACAAATAAACAAAAACCGTCTGTATGAGGAAGGGAGACTTGCGCACCACAAACTCTCTATTTGCATAATTGCTATCAGATATCTCATCTTATTTTTTCATACTATTAGTCAACAAAGAGTCGCTATTATCTGTGATTACACTTTTCTGTAAAGTTCCTTTATACCACCTGTAGGAGACACGTACAAATCAATAAGCTTTCTTTAATAATATTTTTACAATCTTAAAATATCTTGTTCGAGTTGAAGTAATCAGAGATTCTAAATGAGGAATTAAATAACAAGAGAAACTTGAAATTTGGGCTCCCAGTTCAGAGTCTTGTTAAATAGCCAACACCATAGCCAATTTCAGGTGCAGGCAACATCCCCCTCTTTAGTAAATATAAACTCCAGCCTACTCTCTCGTGTTGATATGCAACCTGCGAGATTTTGCCAGCAGACTGTGGGAACTCCCTCGTATCAAAGCCTGATGCCATGGTAAGGTTTTTTCCAAACAGAATGGAGAGAAAACAACTATAAATCAAGCTGTTCTTTGTGAAACCAATTCAAGATCCCCTTGTGTGGTGAGAAAATGAGGATGTTTATGTCTAAAGGAGGTTATAATGGTAACTGTACCAGATGTAGACTAGCAGGAATTGTGGCTATACTGTGTGTGGGAAAAAATGCTAATATTTTGCTTCTCAAATTTGTAAAAACAAAAACAAACAAACAAACAAAAAACTACTCCAAATCAAAACCAATAAACAAAACACTCCAGCAGAAATAATTAAATTATTTTAAGTAACAATGAAAATACTTACTTTTTAAATCTAAATTATATTGCTTGTTAAGAACTATTGAGATAAATATGTGTATCATGTGTCTGCATAGAAATACAAATAGGTCAGCATGATTTGGAGTCTCTTCAAAGCATAAAATGCAAAATAATTCTTTTCTCTATCTCCCTATAACTCACAGTTCTTACCAGACTTAAAGAGAATTGAACTTGAGTAACAGCTCCATTAGAGCTCTTTTCCGGGAGCCAGTTCCCGTGGTCTCTCTGGGTCCAGCTGCTGATGACTCAGAGGAAGTGATAGAGATTAGGGTGTATGGGGGGAAAAATCAGAACAGCACAGAAATAAAGCAAATCAACCAACCATTACCTTTGTGCCAAACAGAACAATGGTTTAACTACTGTGGTTCAGAATGATCCTTCTGATTCCACTCATTTATGCTATACCCGTTGGAAGGACCACCAGGAAACCTGTGAACCACTGTGGAACACACACCGGAATCTATGGCACATCTCAATTAATATTCCCTCCTGACTCAACTAGAACAATGAAGAACATCAAGCAGTTTAATCTCCGGCAATAATTCCTTTTGTTAGGTTGAGAGGTTTTCCCCTTGAATTAGGTTCAAGATCGGATTTTCAAAATTAGTTAGTTATTCTATGTATTGTAAAGCAGAGAGCCCAGATTTTATAAACACATGCATATGTCTAGGTGGAACATAATGAAGTCTGTGTGTTAGTTTGGGCTTTGCTACTCTCAGTAATTTTTACTTTCTCTAAAATAAAATTAGTATTTTATTAGCAAACAATTGTAACTAAACTGCACAGTTATTAAAACTCTTTTTACAATTTTCCTTAATGATTTGGGAATGTAAATAGATCCTTTATATCACCCAGTAAAATTAAATATGATCAGGAAGATTTTATACAACTACGTTGCAGATTCCTAGCTTAGTTACTGATGAACTGAAATATTTCATTAAGTTAAAAAACCTGCATGTTCTCAAATTTGTATTATATATATTATATATTTTATGTTCTCAATGTTTATAAGATATACATTTCTCTCTCCCTCTCTCTCTCTATACATATATATAGAGAATGAGCATCCAGTTTGTTACATATATAGATACATATATACACATATACATATATACACATATGAAGAGAGACAGAGAGAGTAAGAGAGAGAGGAATGTGTTTTTCAAGGGGAGTATTTATTGTCTTATCTTTTCTATGTGACCACAATAGCCTACAAACACTGACTAATGCGGAGGCAACTTAACTTCTTATGAGCAATTAAAAACAAACAAATAAAATAAGATAAGAATCACTAGTCTATTCTGAATACCAGCAAATTATTTATAATTTTGATAAAATTTAGAATACTAATTAAGAGATAAGTGTTTTTTACATGACAGAAAGGGGAGTCGCTGAGAAATTAACTTTAAATTATACACATATTAGAAACTTTGGTTTTAGTTTTTGATGGATGTTATTTCTCTGAGAAAAGTAATAGCAATTTCCCTATAATATCATGTGTTTAGATTATTCAAAATAAACTTTGTAGGATTTTTTTTTAAATTAGTCTTAAAACAAACTTTCTTGTTTTATAATAATATGAAAAAGCATACTCTATTGAGGCCCCTATATCAGATAAAACCCACCCATCTAAACGTATGAAATGATGTATAGATAAAGCATTCACGTTTACAGACATGTAGATAAAAGGTTTATGTTATATTGACATAAATCTACTTAAAATAATATTTTATTTTGCCAATTCTGAAAATAAAATAACATTTCCAAAACAAAAATTCCTTGATCTGATTGCTTTCAAAAGATTATTTTACCAAATTCACAAAATTTTAACATTTAAAATTTTAATATTAGTTATTTTAAATAATGTTGATATGTAAGTAAATCTGCATAAGTGATATCATCCACATGGATCATTATTTTTTATTATTTTGCCAACATGATTTGTTAATTAATATTTCTAAGACTACCTCTAAGTACATTGTAGAATCAGAAAACACTGAAAAAATAGATTTATCTAATATTGAACACAGTGTTTATTCACATTTCTTTAGGAAGTAAAAATCATTTGAGAAAATTTCTGAAACTAGAAAAACAACTCAATCAAATTTCTAGGTATTGTCTGATTTGGTTAGCCATGTAGAAATTTGTCCTTAGAGTAGAACATCATTCACTGAAATTTAAAAATCAGATAGCCAGATTTATAATGTCTGTTAGACTCTGTCTCTGGACTTGCAGTTGCCCAATGCAAACAGGAACCTAACGTCCATGTGAATTGGTTTGCCCAGGTAACTATTCTTCAGAATGCTAAGTGACATTTACAGAAGCATATTTAGTCATCCTAATGCTCTGTATTTACCAAGTGCCTTACAGCTTTGGCCTGTTCTGGGTCCCAAGAAACCTTACCAACTTACTTAGATGTTCTGCCTCTGCCTACTCTGGATTTCCAGTTTCTCATTTTGGGGAGAGAGAATTAGATTAGTTCAACATATTATTTGTTCATTAGCTGTGGACAGCAAGCAATAGATTCTTTGAGAAAGAGGTTGAGAGTGGGGAGATGGTTATTATCATGAGTGGGCAATAATGTGTGAGAAATGCTGTGCTAATAATAGTGTTTACTCAACAAGTATTTACTACACATCTACCACGGACCAGGCATTGCTTTAGGCAGATATAGAAAGTAATGGGAACTGCATAAAATCAAGATTATTTTTTTCTGTGATGTTTGGTGGAGATAAATCTCCAATATACGGCATCTTTTGACCCCCAAAACTTTTATGTTTATGACATAAAAGTATTTTATACTTATAAATAATTACTTATAATTTACACAGAAAAATAAGTGTTTAGTTCCTACCATAGGATAATTAGCAGGCTTTTTTCTAACACATAATTTTACCATGTATTCTACTGATCTCTCCATTATATGCTCCTTTTAAATAATTTTGGGGCAAACACATGGGAATTTTACACTATGGTCCTTTGAAGGCAAAAATCCTCACATATATTTTATCCTGTACTTAGCATGCTATCTCAATGTTTAATTAAGTTGTTGCTTTGTATGGTTATAATAAGGAGATGATCAAACATGATTTCACAAATCACACAGTTTATTGTCATACAAATAATTTTTTCTTGCATTCACAATGCTTACACAGGGGGAAAATAATGAGAACAAACCTCACAAGGAATACATTAGATAAATGAGGTATATTAACCACAAAGTGAGTTCCAAAATTATTGAAGTCTAGCTGCTCAGTTAGGATAGAAGCAGACCTCTGTGGGAAGTAAAGCCTGATTAAAGTTTGAGGTGTAGCTTTGTAGAGCAGTTCTCCCACACAGTGAAAATCTGTGATACTTAAGGTCTCTCCATGCTAGAAACCAGTGCCTGGGTCAACCAGCAAGATTTCTGAGAATGGCTCAAAGGCTGACAGAGTGTAGCCTACCATAGGTTAAAATCTCAAAGTGTCTGTCAAGCTCTTGAATCTATATGTGTTTTGAAATCCAGTGGGTTGAGGCTAGTAACTAACATATGGGATCTGACAAAGTGTGATAAAACATTCCTGAGGAAACAGGGAGTTCACTCTAGGTTCTCACACATGGAATCTAATGTCACCCTCTCGAAGAAAGGAAAAATAAACTCCAGATTTTTATTACAACAAAACATGTATCATTCATGTAGCAAAATATAGAAGTGTTTGGAAGCATTTCAAAGCTATACAACAGGAGTATTGAATGAACATATATGTCTACACGTGCTTATATGTTAGGAGCGTACATTTTTACACCCATGTGTGCATTTCAGCTTATAGTCACACTTACACACACTTCATAAACTTCAGTATATTGGGTGCCAAATAACTCGTTGTCTACCACAGAGGTCTCAGCATTTTTTGATCAGGTGATAACTTTGCTTGAGTTAGCCAAATGCTTGCAAACAATGACAATTTTTAGTTTTAATACATATATTTCTAATTACACTAATTTATTCTATTGGTATGTATGTATATTATTTCTGTTAATATATATAGTACACTCCAAAAGTTAGAATAAAATGACTCTAGAATAAACAAAATGTTAAAGTATCTACTTTACTTATTAATGTTACCAACTCTATCACTTGAACAATATTTGATGGAAGCAATGTTATTTGTTGTTATTTGCGATTTAAATGTGCTACTTTCAAAATTTGAAATGTAGACATTTATTCAAAGTTCTAGTTTTAAGTTCATTTGTATTGATACCTGCTTACTGTCACCACTGAAACAGATACTTCTCAAAGACAAGTAGTCCCGAATGGAAGAAGTGTATTATTGGTCTCTCTTACTCAATCAGAATGCTAATTTTTCAATCTCTTCTCCAATTATGCAAAGATTTTTGTTGAAATTCACTTGAATTTGCACGATGAGTATGTTCAGCTGCATTTTCTTTGCAGGAAACCTGTAAAGTCACTTGTCAATTTTGTGATGGTTAGTTTAATTAAAACTAAGTAACATAGTTAACAAAGCCACTTAACTATACACCATATGGAAATACATCCAAAGTAAACAAATGCCTTGATGATTCTTCCATTGATACTTTCATGCTGTGAACTTACTCTCTTGCCCTAGGACACATTGCACATTGTATATAACATATGTCCTCTATGTAGGCTCTTGACACAGGACAGTGTGAGGACAGGGATGTCAGTTACATATTAAATATTAGTAAAGTATAATATACTTCTTTTTGAGGAAAAATGTCAATATGTAACTTAAAGTTCAAATATTTTGTTTTCATACTTGAAGCAATTGTCTAGTTTACCTAGGTGCATATGACCCACTTGAGAGGCCATGGGCCACAGTCACTGATAATGGCAAACTCACAAAGCCTACTAAGCAAATAAAGTTAAATTCTTCCTTTATAAATACTATTTTTTCTCAAAGCATTTACTTTCTTCATTTTAGTGAATTTGGATAGGCTTAAAAAATTCATTCAATTTTAAAGTAAGTGTCTATTCAGGGAGGGGAACATCACACATGGGGGCCTGGTAGGGGATGGGAGGCAAGGGGAGGGAGAGCATTAGGACGAATATCTAATACATGCTGGGCTTAAAACCTAGATGACGGGTTGATGTGTGCAGCAAACCATCATGGCACACAATAACTATGTAGCAAACCTTCACATTCTGCACATGTATCCCAGAACTTAAAAGTATAATAAGAATAAGAAAATAAAATAAAATAAGTGTTTATTTACTATGTCCAATAAATGTATGTATAAATCCACCATGGCATAAAACATATTGATTTCCCAATGAACTGTTAACTTCTTAAATTAAATTTGTTTACAGTTTGTAAAAATAGGATTTTAATTGCTAAATTGATTATAAATTGAAGTGCTGAATAATTCTCAAATTTGGGGCATTTCTATAAATCTTGGTTAGAAAGAAAGAGTAAACTTGTTCTAATTTTATCACTATTATATGGCATATATATTACTGCTACAGTTATTATTAGGAATATTATTTTTAATTTCCAAGTAGTGAAGTTGAGATAAAATAATAGCTTTCCCTAGGTCTTTTAGTTAAAAATTAAATATTTTACTCCTAACTTATTCATTTACACATTTTCTTTATGAAAAAAAGTACCCCACAGATTAAATATTTTATTTCCCTAAGTTATCTTCAATAGCTGCTGTGCTTATTCATGATTATTTCTAATTAATTTTAGATGCCATTTAATAGCCATTGTTCCAACAAGTACAGATGAATTAGGAGACATAATGATTTTATTGTACAGAGAGTGGCCTGTGTAAACTCTCAAATTAAACCCACACTGTAGTCAAAACTCATTTGATGTTTGCATTTCCTACTTTATAGATGAGATGGTCTCAAAAGGCAGAATAGGCTAAAGATGTGTTGGACAACTCTATAAGTACAGTCTCAAGACTCTTGTCATCTTAGCTGTCTAAATTACTTCAACAGGACTCAAGGGAATTTAAAGGGGAGAAATGACATGACAAACAATTATATTCTAACACTCTATTTATAACAATGCCCTTTCAGATTATTGTTCCTCTAGACTGACACATCACTGTAATCCCAGGGATGAATCAAGGGACTTAGAGTTAGATCACGCACAGCTTGTAGGCAAAGAAAAAAAAAATAAGAATGAGGAGCTGACATTCAGGAAATATAGAGTGACTCAAGGATAAATTCAGCTGGGATGAGCTTAATTTATCAATGTCAATAACAACGGTGAACACATCACTAGCATACATGCATATTAATTGAAAATAATTCAGATTAAATCACTGCAGTTTGACATTTTGAGATAGGCACTTTATCTTTTCAAGAAAAAGAGCACTATAAAATCTTTAATCTGAAAACACATCTTAATTGCATGTTATCACCTCCTAATTGCTTCTATATTATATTAAACATTTTGCTAATTACTAGCCTGATCATGGTGTAAATAGCTTGAGGCAAGAGCTCACATCCTGCTAAAGACTACCAGGCTCAGTAGGGCCAGGAGGAAGTTCAGCACTCAGTGGATTCAGTGGACTTGTATCTTCTTCAGGGGCCACTAACCTTTAATTCAGGTCTCTGAGAGAAAGAGATAAAGAGGCAATGGTGAAGATTAGAGATGTTTGGTTCAGCTGTCAGATTCTAATATTATTCTTGGAAAAAGGTGGTCTTCTTTCTGATATTACTGATATGCCCTTTCAGATGTGGCATATGAGTTCCTGCCTTTATGATAAAAATAGGCTCAGCGAAAGGCAAAGTTACGGCTACTTTTAAACTTCTATGTTTGAGATTTTTATCAGGATAAGGTCTTGCTAAACATCAATTCCTTATATGGAATTTTTGGCCAGTATGTGTGTAAAATATTTTACATATAATTAGAATTCAGTGTCCTTTTACAAAGTAATAAATAATTTAGGATAGGTAAAATGTCTATTACTGAATGACAAATGTTTCTCTGAGAAAAAAATTAACCAAATAGTGACTAAATTTAAATAGTGACTAAATTTTTCATATCATCAAAAATATATGCAAACAATTAGATAAAAATAAGCTTGTGTAGTAATAACATTTTTTAAGTTTATTAAAGCAATTAAATGGTGCTTTTTGACACTATGCTTGGCAAAGGCTTTCTCCTTTCTTCTTGTGCTCCTCCTCTTCTTAAGTAATAATGCCTAATTTTTACAAGAAGTTAAGACATTAGGATGATTCCACAATATTTTTGGCGAGCAAAATTGTCAAGACATAATAAAAGGCTCAAAATAGTCCAAATGGTTTAATATATCTATTCCACTTCTAACAATTTTTGTGCAGAATTCATAATGGGAAAATAATAGTCAGGGCATTATTGATTAGTTATAAGAAACCATCATGCAATAGAACATTATACATATTGTAATAGGCATTTGAGATATTGATCAATATTCCAGTTTTTCTCTTTTCAGGATCATGATAGACAGGATTGCATCTCTCTTTTGAAGGATCATGAAAGGATAGATGGGATCATGATATATAGGATTGCATCTCTCCTTTGAAGTTACTTATGGTCATGTGACTTTCAAAGCAACTATAATGAACTGAATTATGTCTCCCCAAAATTCATATGTTGAAGTCCTAATCCCCAAAGTGACTATATTTGGGTATTAGGCATATAGAGAGGTAATAATAATTAAATGAGATCTTCAAGGTGCTACTCTATCTTATTAGAAGTTTAGAAGAGGAAGAGACACTAGATCTCTCTCTCTCTCTCTCTCTCTCTCTGTCTCTCTGTGTAGAAGAAAGGCGGTGCATGTGAAGACGGGATGCAAAGTCAGTTGTTTATAAATTCAAATGAGAGGTCTTCCCAGAAACCAACACTGAAAGCATCCTGTATTTTGAGCTCCCAGAACTGTGGGAAAATAAGTATCTGTTGCTTAAGCCACTCAACGAGTGGTGTTTTGCTCTGGTAGTCCAAGCAAGCTAATGCAACAACTCACAATTGGTAGTATTGCATGAGTGAGAAAAATAAACCTTTTTTGTTTATTTTAAGCCTCTGAGATTCAGGGTTTTTTTTGTTGCCATGGCACAATCTAGCCTAGTCTGATTAAAACATAGCCATTTTGCTTATCTGTTTTACAGAAAATTTGCCATAAAAAAACAAAAATCAACTTTATAATATAAAAAAGAAAACAATAATTTTACTATCAGTAAAGAAATACTAAGAATAAACTAGATTGTTACTCTAATATAGTGTAACAAAATAAATGATCTAATTATCAGAAAAACTTTTGAGTTAAACCACTTCTTATTTTCTCCTCTACTTTTTTCTTTGTGTGTGCGTGTATGTGTGTGTGCGTGTGTGTAATATAAACACTATGTTCCATGTAAACCATGCTGTGACTACATGTTTCTGCTTCCACTATTATTGATATAATTGCCTCTAAACATTTGCTACATTAATATTGTTTAAAGATTTTTGAAGCAGTTCTTCAAATTTCTGATTTCTTTTTTAATTTCATGACACTGCATCTGGTTTATTGGCTTCCACGTTGGCACTGATTTTCCTTTAATTATCCAGAGAAGAAAAGATTATCTTTAACAAAGAAAGAGAAAATAACAAAAGAGAATATAAAACATTAAGAGGAAATTAATCCACCTCTTTTCTCTGAATGATATTTGCATGATCTTTTTCCAGATATTTTATTATATTCTCTCTTTAGTAATAGCTTAGTACTGTTTCAAAAAATTTTTGTTAACATTGTCCTCTTTCGCTTGCTTTTAGTTATCTACAAAGACTTCTTAATATTATGGGAGAAAAAATATCTTACCTAAGATTTTAATTTTTTTCAACGATTTATAAGCAATTTGCTCCTTACTTATGTCCACGTGTATGTGTCTCTCCCTGGTCCTAAGGTGTGATTCTCTAGAATTTTTATTGTGTAATTTTCTATTGTGTTTCATTTTAAATGCAAATATAATACCGATGGCATTAGGTGATTGTGAGGGTTAAATAAACAGAGCCAAGTCCTTAGTGGATTTCATTAAATACTAGCACTCTTTTGCTTCCTTTTCTCCTTTACCTTAAAATGATAGGAAATCACTTTAAAATTATTTTCTTCGTTTAATAAATGCTATCACCTATTTAAGTTGTTTTGTCTCTTTTATATTACCAGTCTGGGACGTTTCTTTGTAGCCACATCTTTCATAATTACTCGTCTTTTTTTCTTTCCTTTTCCCTTTTCTCTCTTTCTTTCTTATTAAAAAAATATATATGCTCTGAGATTCTGTGCAATCCTCTGCTGCTTAGGTTTGATTTTTTTTGTATTT
Source organism: Papio anubis (assembly GCF_008728515.1). Taxonomy (NCBI): domain Eukaryota; kingdom Metazoa; phylum Chordata; class Mammalia; order Primates; family Cercopithecidae; genus Papio; species Papio anubis. The sequence continues at coordinate 143,896,756 of NC_044977.1, forward strand.
GATGAAAGAATAATTATACATAAATATTTCAAATTAGTATTTCTGTGTTCTGAATTTTTCACTGGTATGTCTAACTTAAGAATGAAAGTCTTGTCAATATTTTAAAAACACAAATACTTGCTCTTGGACGAAATTTAGACTAATCTTTCAACTTTGTACTGAATATGGAACTTTGCAGAAGGTTCTATTCAGCATGTTTGCTTCATATGCCCAGTACTACAGTACAGATACTATTGGCTGGAATATTTTATCTCATCTGTATTCAAATGTAATATACAATAGCTGTCTCCATTATCCTTGATAGAAATGATACTAAGTAGTAAAATATGGTCCATTAGCTGTGTTCTACATATATAAATATAATGTTGTGTCCATATATTTATATAGTAATTTTCATAATATAAATTATGTTATGTATGTGTAGCAGCAGAGGCTATGCCCTTCCGAACAGATGAATTTTCCTCAGAAGACACTATTATATTTTTCTTGGTGAAGCTTTCATTTAAGTGGAAGTTACTCCTCCGCAGCCCCTTCCTGCTCCCTTTTCTAAGAGCTAAGGCTGGTGTCTGCCAATTTGACAGAAGTGTATAATTTTGCTTAGATTAAATTAAAATCTGAATCTTTTCAATCTTGACCAAGAGAAATGTCAATAAAGGTTTAGTCAACATGAGAAGATAAAGCTATTTCTGAGCAACTATATAGTTGAGAAAATGAGAGCATTAGTAACTTATCTGATAGTTTTACAGAAGTATGGAGGCCTGATAAATAATTTAGTCCCCATTCGTTATATTTATCCTGTACTATCCAAACAGAGGGGGCTAGTCCAATGATTTTTTATTCTCTACTTACATAGCCCATAGAGAAGCCTTTTAAGTTTATGTAAACAACTTCAGAATCAACTCAGGGACCATGATGTTGAAAATCTACCTGAAAATAAGATGTTAACAATTATTCAAAGGTGTTAGGCAGCCAGGACTAAAAATCAAGTGATGTTAGCTTTGTTTTAAGCTAAAGACATTTTGAGGATCATACATAATTAGCAGTAGTTTTTGTAGAACTCTGTGAGTTATTCCAAAGTTTGAGGCATTTTTTTCTTTTAGGTACATATGTAAATCAGCATGTTAAATGGGATAGCTTTGTTTAAAACCTACAGTGAAATTTTCTCAATTTTTAAAGCAATGAAACTGATGTTTTCCTACTGCTAAAGTCATTCCTCTTTCCCCATAAATTTGAATTTAATCTTTCTAAAGCATTACTTTCATTATGTCACTCCTCTTTTAAAAGTCAGGAGAAGCTCCCCATTACACACAATAGAACTAAAATTTCCCCAGGCCACACCAGCCTATGGAAGCAAATGAGATCACATTAACATTAATAACTGGAATCTCACTGCCTTGTGCCCTCACAAGCACTACACAGGACCTAACCCTCTTGCAAAGCATACACCCCACCCAGGTAGTTCCAGGAGTCCCCAGAGAGTGTTTCACTCTTGCTCAAAACAAGAAAACTCCCAGTGAGCATGGTTGCTCTCCTGCTTGGATTTGTATTTCTCCCATTCTACCACTCTTGTTTCCCCCAGGCTCTATAGGCAGAGCAAGCTCATGCTTCCTCTAGGCACCGCATGAAGCCAGATGCTGTGACTGTAAACCACAGTCCCATCCTCAAATTAGCCCTGCTCTCTCATCTCTGCCCTGTCATCTTATTCTCATGCTGGGGCCACTTCTGCTTTGAAGGACATGGAAGTTTCTGCTATGGAGGAAGACACTGCTGATGTTCATATGCCACCATTATTCTGCTGGACGCTGCCTTTTCTGGGTACCACCACCAATGTCCTACGTCTACCATTAGCCCAAGGCTGTGGAGGGGTTTACAGTAAAGAACAGCACGTAGTATTTAGCCCTGTATGGGCTACTGGCAATACCGCCTTTTTGACAATGTTGTACAAAGTTTTCATTCTTTCTGTTTTCAGTTTCTTTTTATTTTTTAGGGCAGGAAAGGTGGGAAGAGGGGAAAACATTTGTTTTACATTAATCAACTGCTATTTCCCAGTGATACTGGCCTATGAGTTCTGAGACCTGCTCTAGGAGTGGCATCCCATTGCCTCTGTTAACTAAGATCCTCCCACTAGCAAGATTCACACTGCAAAATGAGTTCTTTGCAGAAGTTCTTCAGTTTACGTTGTCAACATCTAGAGCCAGAGTCTGAATCTCATCTAGAGAGCCCAAGTCTGAATCTCACCTCATTACACAGTGAAGTCCACTTTTCGACTGACATCCACAATTCTAGTCAATCCCATCTGTTCAACCCAATGCCTCATTAAACTCCTATATAATCCCTTTCTCCTTCCCAGGTAATCCTGACCGTGAAGGTTCAGTTGTAAGCCATTCCCTAAAGAACTCTGTTTTCGCCTGCATCAAACTTTCCAACTGGTTCAATACTTTTCTGTAGTCTCAAAAATGTGGCACATATACACCATGGAATACTATGCAACCATAAAAAAGGATGAGTTTGTGTCCTTTGTAGGGACATGGATGCAGCTGGAAACCATCATTCTTAGCAAACTATCACAAGAACAGAAAACCAAACACCGCATGTTCTCACTCATAGGTGGGAACTGAACAATGAGATCACTTGGACTCGGGAAGGGGAACATCACACACTGGGGCCTATCATGGGGAGGGGGGAGGGGAGAGGGATTGCATTGGGAGTTATACCTGATGTAAATGACGAGTTGATGGGTGCTGACGAGTTGATGGGTGCAGCACACCAACATGGCACAAGTATACATACGTAACAAACCTGCACGTTATGCACATGTACTCTAGAACTTAAAGTATAATAATATTAAAAAATAAATAAATAAAATAAAATAAAATAAATAAAAAAAGAAAGTAAAAAAATAAATAAATAAAATAAAAATAAATAAATAAACCCGCTCACCTCAAGGCAAGTACGTAAATGTCTTAGGACAAAAACTACGGGCAGCGTCAACTGCAAATCCTAGCGGTTGCCTCCCACCTCTCTTTCTCTCCTCTCACCAGTGGGTCTTCTCTTTCTCACCCTCCTCCCTTTGGCCTATCTCTCCCAAGATGTCTGGCTCTCTCCATTAAAATTTGTCTTCTGGCCTCTCATAGTTCATTCCTTTGTTATATAAAGCAATTTAGCTTCCACCTAAATTTTGCCTCCAAAGTTGTATATCTGCTACTCATTATACACCTGGTATTAGAAGACACTAGAACTTATCCTTCTTAAAGGGCAGTGTTTGCCCGTAGAAAATTATCTGCCACTGTTCCACAAAAATCTTTCAGTAAATGTAGCTAGGCAAAATCACTCCTGGGGGGCACCTGGCCTTATTAATCATGGATCAACCAATCTCCTTTTCTCCTAATGGGTTTAGTGAAGCTCTATTCTAAGGCCTTTTTTGGGTTCCTACTGAATTAGTTTGCTTGGATTGCCATAACAAAGTACAATCGACTAGGAGTCTTAACAACAGAAATGTGTTTTCCCCCAGTTCTAAAGGCTAGAAGTCCAAGATCAAGGTGTCAATAGGGCTAATTTCTTATGAGGCCTCTTTCCTTGGCTTATCAATGGATGGCTATCTTCTCTCTCTGTCTTCATATAGTCTTCCCTCTGTCTGTATGTTAGTCCTAATTTTCTCTTCTTATAAGGATACCAGTCATATTGGGGTAGGGTACACCCTAATGACCTCATTTTAACTTAATTACCTCTTTAAATACCCTATTTTCAAATCCAGTTATATTCTGAGCTACTAGGGGTTAGGATTTCAAAATATAGATTTTGTGAGACACAATTCATCCAACAACACTGGCTTTCTTGCTTGCCTGTAATCTGGTTTGGATGTTTGTCCTCTCCAAATCTTATGATGAAACGTGATCCCCAGTGTTGAAGGTGGGGCCGGATATGAGGTATTTGGATCTTGGGGGCAGGTCCCTCAAGAATGACTTGGTTCTTTCCCTGAAGGAATGAGTGAGCTCTCACTCTTAGTTTATGTGAAAGTTGATTGTTTAAAGAGCCTGGCATCTCCCCCCCTTTTCTCTTGCCCCCTCTCTCATTGTGTGACATGCTTGCTACTGCCTTGCCTTCCACAGTAAGTAATAGGTTCCCGAGATCCTGACCAGATGCAGACGCTGGTATCATGCTTCTTGTGCAGCCTGCAATGTCATGATCTAAATAAAACTCTTTATGAATTACTCAGCCTCTAGTATTCCTTTATAGCAATGCAAAATGGACTAACACAGACTGGTTGTTTAGATAGTTTGTGTCCTCCCTCCAGGGAACTTTTCTCTCCTCACTACACACCAAGCATCAGCTGGAACCATCATTGATTCTTTGGGGCCATAAAGAAGGAGTGTCCATCACTGGTGTGAGGACATTTTCGTGGGCCCAACACCTCCTCCATAACCCACACTCACTGTCGAAAGATATTCATGAAGGGGACAATTTGCCTTCTTCATTTAACCACTATAGTAAGTTACCTTCCAACAAGGAAAAAGATTGAGGAAGCTGTCCTTCTTTATTTTTCCCATTGGTCTGAATTGACTAGTCACTCATTTCTCAACAAGGAAGGTCAGGGTAAGGTCTCATCCTATGCATAAACTCTTGATACTTCCATTTTTGTCATAATGAAATCAAACAAGTGGATGTTTCTAAATTATAGACTTCTGAGGAGTCCTTTATTTGTTCTGTTATGTCCTATTTTCTGAGCATACATTATATATATTACCTCTTTAGAACTTTTGCTCATTCACTCACCTGGAATGCTCTGCCAATTCTGCAGTTTTACGTTATACATACCAATCTCTTAAGCCTCAGGTGTTCTCTTTGAAGTGTCCTTGTAACTCTAATTTCCCTTCTTGTACTTCCAATAACTATTAACTAACTACACACTTAAATCATATTACATAACAACTAAAACAGTGCCCCTTCACTTTTGAACTTTACTTATATTCTACAATGGCCTCATGCAATATTTTTCAGCATTGGCCTAGTTTGTGTTTTAATGCATTAAGCCATGGCAGCAATGAAAATGAAATTTTATCTCTTTATTTAACTGTATTGTTTTAAACAATTTCCTGAAAGAAAGAGAAAGCGTGACTTTGAAATACAGCATCAACTGAACATCTCGTTCAGTATGCACAGTGATGAATTTGTGGACTAGTAATATGTTTGGAAATCAATTCTTAAAAAAAGAGAATGTGTTCAAGACAACTGTCTAATATTTGATAATGGTTCCTTAATAAGTTTTGGATAATAATCATGTCCCAGTCATTGTGGCAGTTGCTGGGATATAAAAATTGTTTGTCATAGAGACTTAATCTACCCATCATCACTTGTCCAGAATAGAGGATGAAAGTCATATATATGGAAAAGAATGAAAAAATCGGGATTTAAGAACCTATTGTATTAAAACAATAAAGGAATAGGAAGAGCTCCAGCCTCCAGCTCTCAGCGTGAGCAACACAGAAGACAAGTGATTATTGCATTTTTAACTGAGGTACTGGGTTCATCTCACTGGGGCATGTCGGACACTTGGCACTGGTCTGCGGCTGCAGCCCATCCAGCGAAAGCTGAAGCAGGACAAGGCATCACCTCACCTGGGAAGCACAAGGGAGAAGGGAATTCCCTTTCCAAGACAAAGGAAATTGAGACACACAACGCTTGGAAAATCGGGTAACTCCCACTCTAATACTGCTCTTTACCAAGGGTCTTAGCAAATGACACATCAGGAGATTATATCCCACACCTGGCCTGTAGGGTCCCACACCCATGGAGCCTCCCTCATTGCTAACACAGCAGTCTGAGATCTAACTGCAAGGAGGCAGCGAGGCTGGGGGAGGGGCACCCACCATTGCTGAGGCTTAAGTGGGTAAACAAAGCCTCCAGGAAGCTCCAACTGGGTGGAGCCCACCACAGCTCAAGGAGGCCTGCCTGCCTCTGTAGACTCCTCTGGGGACAGGGCATAGCTAAACAAAAAGCAGCAGAAACCTTGGCAGAGGTAAATGCCTCTGTCTGACAGCTTTGAAGGGAAGAGTGGATCTTGCAGCATGGAGGTTGAGATCTGAGAACGGACAGACTGCCTGCTTAAGTGGGTCCCTGACCTAACTGGGAGTAGCCTAACTGGGAGACATCCCCCACTAGGTACAGACCAACACCTCACACCTCACACCTCACACGGCGGGGTACACCCCTGAGACAAAGCTTCCAGAGCAAGAATCAGAACACTCGCTGTTCAGCAATATTCTATCTTCTGCAGCCTCCGCTGCTGATACCCAGGCAAACAGGGTCTGGAGTGGACCTCAAGCAATCTCCAACAGACCTACAGCTGAGGGTCCTGATTGTTAGAAGGAAAACTAACAAATAGAAAAGACACCCACACCAAAACCCCATCAGTACGTCACCATCATCAAAGACCAAAGGCAGATAAAACCACAAAGATGGGAAAAAAGCAGTGCAGAAAAGCTGGAAATTAAAAAAATCAGAGTGTGTCTCCCCCTCCAAAGGAATTCAGCTCATTGCCAGCAACAGAACAACTGGATAGAGAATGACTTTGACAAGTTGAGAGAAGAAGGCTTGAGTCAATCAAACTTCTCAGAGCTAAAGGAAGAACTATGTAACCAGTGCAAAGAAACTGAAATCCTTGAAAAAAGAATGGATGAATGGATAACTGGAATAATCAATGCAGAGAAGACCATAAAAGAACTGATAGAGGGGAAAACCATAACACAAGAACTACGTGACAAATGCACAAGCTTCAGTTACCAACTTCATCAACTTGAAGAAAGAGTATCAGCGATTGAAGATCAAATGAATGAAATGAAGTGAGAAGAGAAGTGTGGAGAAAAAAGAGTAAAAAGAAATCAACAAAGCCTCCAAGAAATATGGGATTATGTGAAAAGATCAAATCTATGTCTGATTGGTGTGCCTGAAAGTGATGGGGAAAATGGAACCAAGTTGGAAAACACTCTTCAGGATATCATCCAGGAGAACTTCCCCAACCTAGTAAGGCAGGCCAACATTCAAATTCAGGAAATACAGAGAATGCCACAAAGATACTCCTCGAGAAGAGCAACTCCAAGACACATAATTGTCAGATTCACCAAAGTTGAAATGAAGGAAAAATTGTTAAGGGCAGCCAGAGAGAAAGGTCAGGTTACCCACAAAGGGAAGCCCATCAGGCTAACAGCAGATCTCTCAGCAGAAACTCTCCAAGCCAGAAGAGAGTGAGGGCCAATATTCAACATTCTTAAAGAAAAAAATTTTCAACCCAGAATTTCATATCCAGCCAAACTAAGTTTCATCAGTGAAGGAGAAATAAAATCCTTTACAGACAAGCAAATACTTAGAGATTTTGACACCACCAGGCCTACCCTACAAGAGATCCTGAAGGAAGCTCTAAACATGGAAAGGAACAAGAGGTACCAGCCATTACAAAAACATGTCAAAATGTAAAATCCATCGATGCTAGGAAGAAACTGCATCAACTAATGAGCAAAATAACCAGCTAATATCATAATGACAGGATCAAGTTCACACATAACAATATTAACTTTAAATGTGAATGGACTAAATGGACCAATTAAAAGACACAGACTGGCAAATTGGATAAAGAGTCAAGACCCATCAGTTTGCTGTATTCAGGAGACCCATCTCACATGCAGACACGCACATAGGCTCAAAATAAAGGGATGAATGAAGATCTACCAAGAAAATGGAAAACAAAAAAAAGCAGGGATTGCAATACTAGTCTCTGATAAAACAGACTTTAAACCATCAAAGATCAAAAGAGACAAAGAAGGCCATTACATAATGGTAAAGGGATCAATTCATCAGTAAGAACTAACTAGCTTAAATATTTATGCACCCAATACAGGAGCACCCAGATTCATAAAGCAAGTCCTTAGAGACTTACAAAGAGACTTAGACTCCCATACAATAATAATGGGAGACATTAACACCCCACTGTCAACATTAGACAGATCAACGAGACAGACAGTTAACAAGGATATCCAGGAATTAAACTCAACTCTACACAAAGCGGATATAATAGACATCTACAGAATTCATCACCCCAAATCAACAGAATATACATTCTTCTCAGCACCACATCGCACTTATTCCAAAATTGACCACGCAATTGGAAGTAAAGCACTCCTCAGCAAATGTAAAAGAACAGAAATTATAACAAACAGTCTCTCAGACCACAGAGCAATCAAACTAGAACTCAGGACTCAGAAACTCAATCAAAACCGTTCAACTACATGGAAACTGAACAACCTGGCCTGAATGACTACTGGGTACATAACGAAATGAAGGCAGAAATAAAGATGTTCTTTGAAACCAATGAGAACAAAGATACAACATACCAGAATCTCTGGGAAGTATTTAAAGCAGTGTGTAGAGGGAAATTTATAGCACTAAATGCCCACAAGAGAAAGCAGGAAAGATCAAAAATTGACACCCTAACATCATAATTAAAAGAACTAGAGAAGCAAGAGCAAACACATTCAAAAGCTAGCAGAAGGCAAGAAATAACTAAGATCAGAGCAGAACTGAAGGAGATAGAGACACAAAAAACTCTCCAAAAAAATCAGTGAATCCAGGAGTTAGTTTTTTGAAAAGATCAACAAAATTGATAGACCCCTAGCAAGACTAATAAAGAAGAAAAGAGAGAAGAATCAAATAGATGCAATAAAAAATGATAAAGGGGATATTACCACCGACCCCACAGAAATACCAACTACCATCAGAAAATACTATAAACACCTCTATGCAAATAAACTAGAAAATCTAGAAGAAATGGATAAATTCCTGTACATATATACCCTCCTAAGACTAAACCAGGAAGAAGTTGAACCCCTGGATAGACCAATAACAGGCTCTGAAATTGAGGCAATAATTAATGGCCTACCAACCAAAAAAGTCCAGGACCAGACAGATTCATAGTTGAATTCTACCAGAGGTATAAGGAGGAGTTGAAACCATTCCTTCTGAAACTACTCCAATCAATAGAAAAAGAGGGAATCCTCCCTAACTCATTTTAAGAGTCCAACATCATCCTGATACCAAAACCTGACAGAGATACAACAAAAAAAAGAGAATTTTAGACCAATATCCTGATGAACATCGATGCAAAAACTCTCAATAAAATACTGGTAAACCAAATCCAGCAGCACATCAAAAAGCTTATCCACCATGATCAAGTGGACTTCATCCCTGGGATGCAAGGCTGGTTCAACATATGCAAATTAATAAATGTAATCCAGCATATAAACAGAACCAAAGAAAAAAACCACATGATTATCTCAATAGATACAGAAAAGGCCTTTGAAAAAATTCAACAGCCCTTCATGCTAAAAACTCTCAATAAATTTGGTATTGATGGAACATATCTCAAAATAATAAGAGCTATTTATGAAAAAACCCACAGCAAATATCATACTGAATGGACAAAAACTGGAAGCATTCCCTTTGAAAACTGGCACAAGACAGGGATGCCCTCTCTCACCACTCCTATTCAACATAGTGTTGGAAGTTCTGGCCAGGGCAATCAGGCAAGAGAAAGAAATCAAGGGTATTCAGTTAGGAAAAGAAGAAGTCAAATTGTCCCTGTTTGCAGATGACATGATTGTATATTTAGAAAAGCCCATTATCTCAGCCCAAAATCTCCTTAAGCTGATAAGCAACTTCAGCAAAGTCTCAGGATACAAAATTAATGTGCAAAAATTACAAGCATTCTTATACATCAGTAGCAGACAGAGAGCCAAATCATCAATGAACTCCCATTCACAATAGCTTCAAAGAGAATAAAATATCTAGGAATCCAACTTACAAGGGATGTAAAGGACCTCTTCAAAGAGAACTACAAACCACTGCTCAGTGAAATAAATGAGGACACAAACAAATGGAAAAACATACCATGCTCATGGATAGGAAGAATTAATATTGTGAAAATGGCCATACTGCCCAAGGTAATTTACAGATTCAATGCCATCCCCATTAAGCTACCAGTGACTTTCTTCACAGAATTGGAAAAAACTGCTTTAAAGTTCATATGGAACCGAAAAAGAGCCCGCATTGCCAAGACAATCCTAAGCCAAAAGAACAAAGCTGGAGGCATTATGCTACCTGACTTCAAACTATAGTACAAGGCTCAGTAACCAAAACAGCATGTTACTGGTACCAAGAGATACAGTCCAATGGAACAGAACAGAGCCCTCAAAAATAATACCACAAATCTACAGCCATCTGATCATTGACAAACCTGACAAAAACAAGAAACGGGGAAAAGATTCCCTATTTAATAAATGGTGTTGGGAAAATTGGCTAGCCATAAGTAGAAAGCTGAAACTGGATCCTTTCCTTACTCCTTATATGAAAAATCATTCAAGATGAATTAGAGACTTAATGTTAGACCTAAAACCATAAAAACCCTAGAAGAAAACCTGGGTAATACCATTCAGGACATAGGCATGGGCAAGGACTTCATGTCTAAAACACTAAAAGCAACAGCAACAAAAGCCAAAATTGACAAATGGGATCTCATTAAACTAAAGAGTTTCTGCACAGCAAAAGAAACTACCATCAGAGTGAACAGGCAACCTACAGAATGGGAGAAAATTTTTGCAATCTACTCATCTAACAGAGGGCTAATATCCAGAACCTATAAAGAACTCAAACAAATTTAGAAGAAAAAAACAAACAACCCCATCAAAAAGTGGGCAAAGGATATGAACAGACACTTCTCAAGAGAAGACATTCACACAGCCAACAGACACATGAAAAAATGCTCATCATCACTAGCCTTCAGAGAAATGCAAATCAAAACCACAGTGAGATACCATCTCACACCAGTTAGAATGGCCATCATTAAAAAATCAGGAAAAACAGGTGCTGGAGAGGATGTGGAGAAATACAAACACTTTTACACTGTTGATGGGACTGTAAACTAGTTGAACCATTTTGGAAGACAGTGTGGCGATTCCTCAAGGATCTAGAAGTAGAAATACCATTTGATCCAGTCATCCCATTACTGGGTATATACCCAACAGATTATAAATCATGCTGCTATAAAGACACATGCACACGTATGTTTATTGCGGCACTATTCACAATAGCAAAGACTTGGAACTAACCCAAATGGCCATCAGTAATAGACTGGATAAAGAAAATGTGATCTGTCTCATGGTGAAAGTGGGGTGTTGAAGGCCTCAACTATTATTGTTTTGAAGTATATCTCTTCCTTTAGATCTAATCTTTTTTTATATATCTGAATGCTCCAGTGTTGGGTACATATATGTTTAGAATTATTATATCCTCTAGCTGAATTTGATCTCTTTATCATTATATAATAACCTTCTTTGTCTCTTTTCACTGTTTTTGACTTAAAGTTTGTTTTATCTGATATTAGTATAGCTACTACTGCCCATGTTTAATTTCCATTTTCATAGACTATCTTTTAAAAAATACCTTTACTTTCTGCCTATATGTGTCTTTACAGTTGAAATGGGTGTCTTATAAGCAACATATAGTTGGGTCACATTTTTTAATCCATTAAGCCAGCCTATATCTTTAAGTGGAAAGTTTAATCTATTTGCATTCAAGATTGTTGTTGATATGCAAGGCTTATTTCTGTCATTTTATTAAATGATTGCTGATTATTTCATGTATCCATTGGTCATTTTTTTCTCTCTTATTGTTTATCATTGTGATTTGGTGGTTTTCTGTAGTGGTGTAATTTGAGTTCTTTCTCTTTGTCTTTTGTGTTTTTGCTGTACAAGTGGGTTTTATACATTTGTGAGTTTTCATAATGGTAGACAGTGTTCCTTTGCTTCCAGGTGCAGGACTTCCCTAAGCGGTTTATTTATTTATTTTTTTCTTTTCCTTTTTTTTTTTTACAGGCCAACCCTGAGCAAGGACCCTAAGCATTTACTGTAAGACAAGTCTAGTGCTGATAAATTTCCTCAACTTTTGCTTGTCCTGGAAAGCCTTTATTTCTCCTTCATTTTTGGAAAATAATGTTGCTGGGTTGATTATCCTTACCTGGCAATTTTTTTTTTCTTTCAGCACTTCAAATATATAATTTCATTCTCTACTGATGGGGCTTCCCTTGTAAGTGACTAGATACCTTTCTCTTGCTGTTTTCAGAATTTTCACTTTGCCTTTGACTTTTGACAGTTTGACTACAATGTGCTGTGCAGAAGAGGTTTTTTGCATTGTGTCTGTTTGAAGATCTATCAGATTCCTGTATCTGGAAGCTTAAATCTCTTGCTAGACATGGAAAGTTTTCAGCTATTATTTTGTTAAATAGATTTTCTAAACTTTTTGTTTCCTCTTCACCTTCAGGGACACTGGAAATTCGAATATTTGGTTGCTTATGGTGTCTCATGTGTAATGTAAACTTTGTTCATTCTTTTTCATTATTTTTTCTTTTATGAGGCTGAGTGAATTATTTCAAAAGACCTGTTTTTAAGTTCTGAAATTCTTTCTTCTGCTTGATCTAGTCTATTCCTGAAGCTTCCAAATGTATTTTGTATTTCATTTAATGCATTCTCTAGTTCCTGAATTAATTTTTGGGTATTTTGTTTGTTTGTTTGTTTGCTTGCTTGCTTTTGAGATGGGGTCTCACACTGTCACCCAGGCTGGAGTGCAGGGGTACGATCTCAGCTAACTGCAGTCTTTGCCTCCCAGGTTCAAGCGATTCTCCTACCTCAGCCTCCCGAGTAGCTCGGATTACAGGTGACAGGTGACAGAGTCACCACGCCCAGCTAATTTTTTGTATTTTTAGTAGTGATGGGGTTTCACCATGTTGGCCACGCTGATCTCGAACTCCTGACCTCATGAGTCACCCACGTAGCTTCCCAAAGTGCTGATATTACAGGCGTGAGTCACTGCACTTGGCCTGGTTGTTTTTCATAGTATCTTTTTGCTAAGTTTCTCATTCGTATCTTAAATTATTTTTCTGATTTCTTTTCCTTTTTCTTTTTCTTTTTTATCTTTGTTGTCTTGTGTCAGAGATTTTTACATTTCACTATTTTGAATGATTTATTCAGGATTTCATGACTTTCTTTTTGATTGAAATTTGCTGATGAAGAATTATTGTGTCCCTTTCGAAGTGTTATATTTCTTTGTCTTGTCATGTTTCTTGTATGCTGATGATAATATGTGCACATCTGGTGTAATAGTTATTTTTTTTTTCCAATTTCTTGAATTGCTTTTGTAGGGGATAACTTTTTCCTGAAGATATATCTGTGGTGTTGGGTAAATAGAGCACTTGACTGTGATTCTGAATGTGTGCCGTAGTGTGGTCTCCATATGAATTATTTGTCTATAAACTTCTCAGTGGTCTCTATGATTTCCTCAATGGCTTTGAGTGTGGTTGTTAGTGGAGGGTGTAGTGAAGTTTTCCTTAGAATGGAGATGCCAGGTCTACTTGTCCTCATGTCTCAATGGTGGGAGTGGTGGACCCAGTGTGCCTGTTGTTGGGCCCCAGGAAAGTGTACACTGTCATTGGTGTTAGCAGGTTCAGATGGGCCAATTCATGGCTTCCAGGTGGTTTTCTCAGGTGCTGGAAGTGGCAGCAGTGGGGTGGGTTAGTGGGCAAGTTCTTAGTGTCCTAGGCAGTGGACATGGTGTGGTTGATAGCAGTAGTAGCAGTAGGACTAGCCTCTGGGTTTCAGGTGGTTCATGTTGGTGTTGGTAGTTGCTGTGATGAGCTAGGTGGACCAGTCTGCAGGCCCAGAGGCAGCACATTTAAGTGGGCGCCCATTGTGGTGGTAGCAGAAGATCAAATGGACCCAACCTTTGACTCCTGAGAGGAGTGCTTAGGTGCCAATGGTTGTGCGCTAGGCACAGTCATTCTCAGGCCCTTAGATTGCTCTAGCACTGGGGTGGGGAGGGGGAAACATCCAGGTTAGGTGGAACTGTCCTCAGGGCCCCTGGTAGTGTATTTGGGGGCTGGCCTTGGTAGGCAGGGATAGGATGATCTCCAGACCCAAGGCAGAATGCTGCAGTCTTGCTACTGAGTGAGACCAGGTTGGATATTATTATTTTTATTTTCTAAGTGATCTGGCCAGACCTTCCAGCACAAAGTTTAATAGTGGTGGCAAAAATCAGGCATCCTTTTCTTGTTTTTGATTTTAGAGGAAAAGCTTTTTGCCTTTCACTGTTAAGTATAATGCTAGCTGTTAGTTTTTCACAATGTTGAAAAATTCCCTTCTATACCTAGTTTGCTGAATACTTTTATCGTAAAAACATATTACAATTTTTTCATATGATTTTTCTGTGTCTATTGAGATGATCATGTGTTTTTTGTTGTTATTGTTCTTTTTTGTTGTTATTGTTCTATCTGTATGATGTATTAATTTGTTTTCTTATGTTGAACCATTTTTACATTTCTAGGATGAGTCCCATTTGGTCATGGTGTATAATCCTTTTAATATGCTGTTGGGTTTGGTTTGCTAGCATTTGATTGAGGACTTTTGCATCAATATTCACCACCAATATTGGTTTGTAGTTTTCTTTTATTTTGGTGCATTTTTCTGTCTTTAGTAACAGGGTAATGTTGGTTTCATGGAATATATTAGGAAGTGTGTCTTCCTCTTCTATTATATGCAAGAAATTGAAGAGGGTTGGTGTAAATTCTTTTTTAAATGTTTGTTAGAAGTCAACAGTGTAGTCCTCTGGTCTTGGACTTTTCTTTGTTAAGAAGTTTTTGGTTACTGCTTTAACCTCTTTACATGTTATATGTCTGTTAAATTTTCTTTTTTTTTTTTTTTTTTTGAGACGGAGTCTCGCTCTGTAGCCCAGGCTGGAGTGCAGTGGCCGGATCTCAGCTCACTGCAAGCTCCGCCTCCTGGGTTCACGCCATTCTCTGGCCTCAGCCTCCCGAGTAGCTGGGACTACAGGCGCCCGCCACCTCGCCCAGCTAGTTTTTTGTATTTCTTAGTAGAGACGGGGTTTCACCGTGTTAGCCAGGATGGTCTCGATCTCCTGACCTCGTGATCCACCCGTCTCGGCCTCCCAAAGTGCTGGGATTACAGGCTTGAGCCACCGCGCCCGGCCCATGTCTGTTAAATTTTCTATTTGTTCTTGATTTTGTTCGGTAATTTGTGTGTTTCTAGAAATTTGTCCATTTTATTAAGGCTGCTAAATTTGTCAGTGTACAATTAATATTATTTTAGTTTATGTAATATTTGTAGTAAAGTGCCACTTTCATTTCTGAATTTAATAATTTTCATCTTCTCTCTTTTTTTCCTAGTTTAACTATAGGCTCATCAAGTTTGTTCATCTTTGAATTTTGGTTTTGTTGAGTCTATTAAACAATTATCTCTGGGATGCTGGTGGTATTATATATTTTCCCCAGAAAGATAAGAAAAACTGAAGAGGAACTTTTGTACAACTGTTACATAAATTAATCTAACACTTGGAAACTATCAATTTTGCAGCTGTAGAGACCAAATCAATTGCTTCAATAACTGGTCTAACATCTTGGTGCTTGTAAGTAGTAATTTTCTTTTTCTATATAAGTACCCGTCAGCCTCTTTACATCTATATCAATAGGTTAGAGGATAGTTAAAAATGTTAATGAAGCTGAGATATTATAATTAGATGTACATTATTACTGAGAAGAGGCCTTAAAGTCTCTCTGGTGTTAGACATAAAAGCTGGTGATTTTTGTCAGCTCTCTGGTGATTCTGTCAAAATGGTCTTGCTCTTTTGGGTTCCATTCCTTTTCCAGAGGTAGACAAAATTATTATAAATATGCACAAAGGTTATAAAATGCAAAGGAGAAAAACCACTCAAACACTTTAAAAAGGACATAAACAAGAAGCCAAGGCAACTAGTAAAGCAAAATGAAAATTTTGCTGATGCAGATCCTTGGTTTTCTTCCAATTATAGCTCATTTTGCAGCCTTAGATCTGTGGTTGTTAAATGCTGTCCTGCTGTCAATCTGAAACAGAGGTGGACAATCCAGTAAACTAATTCCCAAATTACTCCAAATGTAAATCAAATTGGAATAAAACATTTTCGGAAACTGAGAGAGGAAAAGTGAAGGGTTTACTGAAATATATACTTTTCATTTCTATGGAACTCTATTTTTCTAATTCCTGCTGGGGTAGATTTGTTGAAATTCTAAAAGAAAGTGTGTTCTTATGACACATTGTTGACATAATTCTCCAAGCCAAAATGCAACTTTGGAAGATGTCAAAATCATCCACCCTCTTAAAAAACTCCCAGTCTCCATCTTTTATGACAAAATGCAACTGGTTTTAAGTATTATTTATGGTTGTACAATGTTACAAACTTTTGGAAGTTAAATATTTAGAGTTTAAGTTTACTAAAGTGTAATAAGCATACTCTTTCAAAAGAAAAGTAGGAAAAGCAGATAAATTTATGTTCTTTTATTCCTGTGTGGTTTTTATATTTAATTTTTTGCCTCCGTTAATCCATTGTTATAACAGTAAAATGAGACAAAACAAAAAATAAATAGGGCATCTACAATATAAATACTTCAAAAAATATTCTAGGAAATAAATTTTACAGTTGGAAGGAGGCTTACTGATTAGTAAGTCAAATTTATTTATTTTATCAGTGAGACAACTGAAGTACCAAAAGGTAAATACTTGGTCAAGTTCAGCTAAATTGTCAATGACATAGTCAGGGTAAGAAGTGGATTTTAGGTTCCCCAGACCAGGGAGATTTTTGCTATCCTTAATCAGTATTATTATTTTTTATTTTATGTCCTATACAGTCTAGAACATTTCAAGTTAGTAGTTTATTCTATTGTCCTCTTTTTGTTTATTGATTATTTTAAAGGTGATAAAAATTCCATTAATAAAGCTGATTTTCAACATTTTTGAAACTTAAACATGTACTTTTAAGTTAAGGCAAGTTGATTCTTTTTCAATTTATCTTACTATTTTGCCTAAAATGCATCTATTTGTTGACCTTTAGTGGGATTTGATAATGACATAACTTTTTATTATTTATTATCTGTGTTCTGCCTACTTCCAAAAAAATCATAAGAAAATTGATGGCATTTAAAACACGTATCATGGAATGTAAAACCAATAAGTTCTGAGAAACAGCAGAAAGTCCAAGTACTGAAGATAAATATAAAAATAATTATAGCAGAAGAAATTACTTTATTTAAGGTTATGTGAGCAAAATATTAATTTGAGCTTCCTGAGAGCCAAGAGGAAACAAGAAACGTGATGGATCATAGAACTCTCATTTGACAAAAAGAGAGTATGTCTCTTTTTATTTTGTCTTGGGAAACTCAAATCCAAAACATACAAGTTTTACCAATGTTTTCAAGATTTTACTTTTTCTTTTTATTTCTTTTTGTTTAGCATGACCCTCATAAAAATAATTAATCACATAAATATAAGAAAATGAATAACATAAGGCATGCCATCCTTTTATAATCATTTTGTTCATTTTTATTTTAATATTTAATGTAGATATTTTGTTCATATTTTCTATGTAGCTCCTAGATAAAAGTAATGGCATAATTTAAAAATTATCCTAAATTGTTGTATATCATCCTATAAAGGCAATTTTGTGGGGAGCCATGATAATAAGGTGTAGTTTTGTACCTTTCTGATGCCGTACAATAATGATTAACGTGCATATAGCAAGGAATAATTATATTTTATAAAAAAAGGAATACAAAAGCATAAGTAAAATTCACTTAAAGTTTTTCCATGAACAAAAGACATTTTTCTGTCTAAACGTATTATACAGACTTTTTGATTTTTAAAAGTAGAAATAAACTTTTTCATTAAGATCTGAACACTTGCAACTTTTTGGGTTAGCACATTTAAGTCAATTATTATAAAATGGAGAAACATTTTTATAACGTTTGTACAACTCAAAATGTTCACATAATTTTTTTCAGAAGTTTAAAAGCAATTATCATAATATAACAAAGGATTTTAAAGATATTATTTTAAATTGTTAAGCCAAGAAAGTTTATGCTTCCAATATTTGTATTCTCCAAAAACTACCAAAATAACAATAAAGCTTCTTCCACTCTCCTAAAACTTGACATAAGTCTCTCACATGCTCTTGGAGGGTCAGCTCTTTATTTGGAACAGAGCTAAAAGTTTTCATTCACACTACTTCTGCTAAGCATTCTCTATTTTCTCTCCTTCCCTTTTTTACCCAACTCCTGAAAAGCAAGCTCTTCACCACCCCAGCACTACCAGAACTACTCACCAGAGCATTTTTATATGAAGGTCTTTCCAGAATCCTAACCTTACACTTTGTTGATTTCCTGAATTTCAAACCAGTCTACCATAACTTTCTTGATATTTCACTTTCGTAACTATCTTCTCTCTCTTCTTGTTTTTCTTTTCTTCGACTGCTGCCTTCCCGTTATGGAAGCTCACATTTTTGTTCTTGATACCTACAATTTTAGCTTAGCAGTTTTGTTAAATCATCCATTTTCATGGACTTTACTTCTTTTTCTGATTATTTCTAAATGTAGAACTCCATTTATGACCCACTGGCTTTGTCTCTGTGCCTATTCTCAGCAGCTTACAAGACAAGTCTATGTAAAGGAAGCTCATATTGAATGTATCCCTCAGAGAAATTGCTACTTTCCTTCCAAAACATACACTTGTTTCAGACAGCTTCATTTTAGCCAAAGGTATTAGCATTATCAATCTCTTAAAAATTGAAAGCCCAAACCATTTTTTAAAATCTCTCGTTTAAAACTAAATTTACTATTGACATCAATTCTATTCAAATATATCAGAAATAAGAAAATTCACACAACCTAATTTAAACCAAATCACCACAGCTGAGCACAGAACTTCCCAAACGTAATAAAGACTAGTTTACTAACTTCCAAGTTACTCCTTTATTTCATTTTATAGGAGTTCTGTTTATATTCCCATATAGTTTATTCAGATTTTTTTCTCTCCATACAATTTCATAATCTTCATTTTACCCTTTTTTTTTAGTGAGTGATCTCAGATATCACTATAGGAAGAAGATTAAAACATGGAACCATAAAAGAAACAATAACCTTGATTGTCTCAGGCACCTATCATGATTTATTGGTCAAAGACTGAAATTTGGTATCAGACTAAATTATATCTAAGTATTATCAGTTATAGAAGCTTAAACTTTCTTACTCCCAGGATGAGTGCATTTTCTGTTGTATTTCTCTTACTTGCAGTATTGTATGTTTTTTCCAAATCTATTAGGAAATTTCGTTCCACATGTAATAAACTACCTAGTTAGGGAGTCTTAAACAAATAAGGGTTTGTTTTTGTTGCATAATGAGAAGTCTGGAGAAGAGCAGTTGCTGGCGCTGGTTGAGTGACATAGTGAAGTGACCCCCAGCCTTCAGATGTTCTCTTGGCAGGCTCCAGTTATCACATCTGCATTCCAACAAGAAGAAGCAAAAACAGTGGGTGGGGGTGCTGTATCAGGAAAGCAACAGGCTTCCCAGGAATCACAGAGCTGACTTTCACTGCCATGTCATCATTCAGAACTCTTCTGTGAAGTTTCTCCAACTGGAAGTTGTCTGGAAATGAAACTTAAGTCAACCAAACATATCCAAATTGTTCTTTCTGTATATCTGAATATTACTGATTGTTCAAAGCTTACCTAAAATCTCACCTCCTCTATGAAAACTTCTCCAATGCAGCTGACCACACATATCTCTAATCCTTACAGATTTTCATTTCAACTACAAAAGTCCCATACAATATACCACCAATATTTTTGTGCCCTAATTTTTTTATTATTATTTAAAAAACTTTTTTGGAGATAGCCTCGTTCGGTCACCCAGGCTGGAGTGCAATGGCATGATCTCGGCTCACTACAACCCCTCCCTCCCCAGTTCCGGTGATTCTCCTGCCTCAGCCTCCTGAGTATCTGGGACTACAGGCATGTGCTGCCATGCCCGCCCTTTTTTTTTTTTTTTTTTTTTTTTTTTTTTTGTATTTTCAGTAGAGGCAGCGTTTCAACATGCTGGCCAGGCTGGTCTCCAACTCCTAACCTCAAGTGATCTGCCCAGCACGGCCTCCCAAAGTGCTGGGATTACAGGTGTGAGCCACCGTGCCCAGCCAATATTTCTTATTTAATGTTTTATTTTCTCAAAATTTAAATATGTATTGAGGGCAGAGGCTATGTTGTAATCCTTTTTTCTGTCTACACACAACGGGGTACTGTGCGAAGCACACAGTGGTGTTCCATATGATTTGGGGAATTAGATTCAGGCAAATTCAAATCTGAAATCAGGAGCCACTCATTTCTTATTGTGTAATTCTAAACAAGAAAATTTGCCTCTCTGAATGTTTCTTTCTCTATAAATATGTAAAAAAATAAAAGAATGCATCATGGGAAAATAGGAGAACTCAATATATGCTTGGAACATGTGTGCCTAATACACATTTTTTTCCTTTATCAATGTTTAATTATAATTGATAGCAAAAAGTATTTACATATGCTTTCTATATAATATGATATGCAGAATTTGCATTTTCAGGAACCAAAGACTCAAAATGTTAAAAATTAATTTCTTTGGAATTCACTCTACGAGAAAATTAAAAAACAAAAGCTTCGTTTTCCTTAAGAATAAAATGTATTTCAATTACATTTAGCACTTAGTTCAAGACTACTAAGTAAATCTTTATAGCTAATATTTTTTCATATTTGTAATTTCTTGTTTGCTTTTTGCTACAGTGAGCTCAAGGATTTTATCTGCAAGCTGTGCTTGCCAAGAAAACAGTCTTACTTACAGAATATGTTTATCTGTGGGAGAATGATAAATATTATGCTGTGGGGAGGTAACAAACTCACTTCTCCAAGTTCCTTTATAGTGTCATCTATTTTATAATCCCACATGTTTTTATTAGTGTGACCTTTCTATTAAGATTTATTTTTTTAGAAAGTTGCTGGATGATGGTGAGGAAAATTCAAATGTATGTAAATATTATTGGGGAAAAATTGCAAAGGGGCTTAAAATGACTCTTTTCAAAGAAAGTAAATTTTAATGAAATTATTAATAGTTACTATTTGAATTAAATCCTTAGAAAAATAAAGGAAAATGCAAGTGAATTTTAAAAAGTTTTATTGAATTGATTTAAAATGCTCCATAATGGCAAGGTAAAATAGTACACTTGTTGATATTTTTAATGGGAGGAAAGAGAGAGAGAAAGAAAGAAGAAAGAAGAAAGAAAAAGAAAAAGAAGAAAAGAAAAGAAAAGAAAGAAAAGAAAAGAAAAGAAAAACTGCCAGCGGGCAGGCAAAGGGCAGCGGCAACGCGACCCGCCGACCGGCTTCGCCAGACGAGCCGACAGGCAGGCCGACAAACCGACCGGCAGGGCGCTGCGCTTCCATCGGATCCGCCGGATCGAAATATCTCAGCTGTGTGGTTTTGATTGAGTCACTCATGAGGCTCCACTCAAGATGTTAGTTTGGGCTGCAGTCATGTGAAGGATGACCAGGCCTGGAGGATCCACTTCCAAGGTGTTTCTCTCACATGGCTGTCAGCAGGAAGGCTCAGTTTATCAGTGGTTGTTGGCGGGCTGACTCAGTTCCTTACCACATAGGGTTACTGCAATATCTTTGTGACATACATGAGCAAGAGGAAGAGAGATAAGAGAGAAGACAAAGAGGAAGGTCCCAAGCTTTTTAAGGACTTAGTGTTGGAAATCACACATTGTCACTTCCGTCACATTCTACTTATTAGGAGTAAGTCATTAAACATTGCTCACATTCAAGAAGAGAGGAATCAGTCTCCACTTGTTGAAAAGAGGATTATCAAATAAGTTTTAGACAAATTTTTAAATCAACACAATACTTTCATCCACTTCCCTCTCACCATTCCAACTATTTTGAAGAATATTCTGGTAAGCACACTATTTCACCATGAATACTTCACCATGTGTGTCTCAAAATCATGAAAAAAGTAATTATTCCTCAGTGTCATCAAAAACCTAACCAGTATTCAAATTTCTCTGATTTGTTTCATAAAATGTTTAACAATTGGTTTGGTTTGTTAGAATGCAAAATAGACCATCAATTGCATTTAGCACCTTTTAAAGTAGTGTCAAATCCTCCTTTGATTAGCCAATTTGAAATATACTTACAATCAGACAAATATAAAAGATATTCATACATTGCTTTTTTTCTACACTGTTTATTGTTCTTTTTATAAGAAACACTCAAGGAGTAAGAAAGCAGATTTTCCTAGGTTACCTTTGAACCTGGAATTTGTGTTACCACTTTGGTGATATTCCTAATAAGCCACAGGTGTACACTACAGGAGCGTGTAGAAACAGAGACAGGGATATGATGACAGTTAATTGTCCATAATCTATTTATCCCAAGGAACACTTATACATCTGTTACATATTTAGGTATTTGCTACTTGTCGGTTTTTTGTGATTTTAGAGCAGAGAAACATCTATAACTAAAGCACCATAAAAAGGAATAATGCTATCAAGGGGCTTTAGAGAAGCATGACAAAGGAAGTGCAGCTTTTTGTGTGTTGGAAATGAATGGCTCCATTCATTTCAAAAGGGATTTTGTTTTATATGTACTGTATTGGGTTTGGGCACTAAACACTTGACTCCCATTTCAGAATGAATTAGTTTGTTAAATGCAGGTATTTAAATAGAATAGAAACTCTAACAATGAATTTCTTCAGTGAGTACTTTCATCTTATTGTATAAAATATTTTATGGTGATATCCTTTTATTTCATTAATATGTGTAAATATGTATGCATTTCAACTTCTATTTTAAGTCAAATATTCTTATTTTTATTGTATTTATAAATTTGTTACACTTTTAAATCACTATTAACGACAGTGATATTTTTATAAGTACAATTATAGGTAATCTTGCATAAATGATATTCTATTATAAATGTTCAAAATTTAAAAAACTGAAAAGTTCATTGCTGATTATATGCTAGCTGCATATGAGAAATTTGGATTTAATCATATACTGAAATTAATATTTAACAATTTATGTAGAAAACATTTTGAAATATTTAAAATATTCATTGTAAGCGGTTGTTTCTCCAATGACATTCCCACTTTTCCATTTAAATGCCAAATGTGTGTTCTGATATTGCCTTTTCAGTGTATACATTTTATATTAATAAGTATGTAACTAATTAATTGCTTCATTATTCATTACTATATCAATTTGCAAGTTTCCTATGAGAAATGTTCTGCAGCTGATTTTTGCCTGTTATTCCAAAAAATGTCAAGAATATAATTACTAGTAAATTTAAACTACTGTTCAACTTTAATTCACAAAGCACAACCCTTAATACTAAGAAATGTACACAAACAAGACTCCTGTTCATAGCTGGCATTAAACATCTAGAGCTGTTGACTTTGTTATCTTGATCCAATTTTTAATGCTTACTGTTAAGTTTTTTTCTTTCTTTCTTTCTTTCTTTCTTTCTTTCTTTCTTTCTTTCTTTTCATTTGCTTTCTTTCTTTTTCTTTCTTTTCTTTCTCTTTCTTTTTTTCTTTTCTTTCCTTTTCTCTTCTTATTTTTTCTTCCTTTCTTTTTTTAAATTTCCAAACCACCAGAGGATGATTTCCTTGAGAATGTTCTCTCAGGTATGTTCAGAATATTAATTAGGCCCATCTATTCCTGTCGGGTAATAACAATGTCCATGGGCTGAATGGATGCTGTGACCTGTGAAAGAACTATTCACATGCTTTAGTCTGCCCTAGCACATTCTTTAACAAGTGAACATAGACCTTTTTCACAGTCATCTTAAATGTTTCAACTGTGTGCTTCATGTTTGCTTCTTGCATCTCCAACCATACAGCTTTTTTTTTCCCCGTCTTTCGGGGAAGACTTCCTTGCACCACTCATTTAAATGTATCTGTCTTTATGACTATATCACTGCCATACCTGTGGGGTTTCTTACTGTATTTGCCTATAACTGGAGGAGATTTTAAATAAATTAAATTTATTTAGATTAAATCTTCTGGGGGATGTAAAGACATCTTAAATAATTAGCAGTAATTAAAAAGCATCTATTCAGACTAGATAAATGGTAAATAGAGTGGTTTTTTAAATATAATCATTTAAAAATAGTGGTTAGTTGGCTTAGTTTTCCCATTTACATGTGTTATTTAACCTCCTGTTGCCAAATAACTTCAAAAGAAGATTACGCATTGACTTTTGTGTATTCAGTGGATGCAAAAGTAATTGTTGTTTTTGCCACCACTTTCAGTGACAATTACTTTTGCATCAACCTAATAGCATAATTTTTTGACTCATAAGTGCTATTAACAAATTAGTATTGTTAAAAAATTAATTATTTTTAATGTAGATGTTGCAACGAACACTGGATATAATATCAAGAAAACAATGCCTGAGTAAAATACAATGCCTGAGTAAAATCTAGGGTTTTTTTTATTTTTTATTTTTTTGGCATTTTTAGTGTGGAACTGACTGAAAGATCTTATGGTTATATTTTCCTGTAAGTTTTATTCTGACATTTCTCTGCCTCAGTTAGCTTTTCTTTTTGTGTATTTAAATGATTAAATATTTAACTATTCTCAAAGTCCTTCTTAAATTGTTTCAAATTAGAACTTGTCTTGTGAATGGTCAGAGGAAATAGATTATATTTTTATGCAGAAACATTTACCAGCACCTGTTAGTGTGTGTGTGTGTATATATATGTATATATGCATAAAGGTAGTTTTCTGAGTATTTATTCATGCGTATATGAGTACACACACACAGAGAGATTTGTACAAAAACAAAAACACATAATTTCATTTATTTATTTTTTTTACAATTTGCAGTTTAGTAGATTGGACAACCACATATGTTATGCTTTGAGGAGGACATAAAGGAAGATATCTAAAATAGAAACTCTATAATTTGGTATTTTAGTGTTATAGTTCCATTCTTTAGAACTTTATGTGAAACCATATTTTATTTTAAATATGATCAGCTAACATATTTTTAAAATGATAACCAGCCTATGAAAAAAATACAAAATGAAATAAAGTGGACTGAGAAAAAGAGTGAAAAAGACAGAAAGGTGTATAGAAAATACTGAAAATATACATGGCAGTCCAAAGATATATTTTTGCAAGGGCTGTTCAAACTCAGTCATCCTGTGATAGTCAAAAATATGTGTAATGATTTTTTGCTGCAAAAATATCACCACGAAGATCAGAGCATGGTATTATTTGATGTGAAGCTTATAGATTTGATCCCTTATAAGATATACAATTTCACTCATGTGTAACTGCCTACTCAACCATTTTGCAAATGCATAAGCAATAAAAAATTTAAAACAAAATAGAAGGAATCTATAACCATCACTGGAGAAGAAAACAGAAACAAAATTGCAGATGAGTTCACTTTATAATGATGATGGGTTTGTTACACAACCTCTATATACAGAAAAGAATATATTAGTTGAAAGTATACGTAGTCTCAGTTTTTGGGAAACAGTAATTTTTGCATCATTCTGGACTGCAGAAAGCATTAAGGGTTAGCCAGAAAAATCTGGGTTTAGAAAATGGTTCTGCTAATGCATTGGCTGAGAGAACTTCACCCCACCAAACAGGAGTCTTTACAAGAAGGATAATAATACATTCCTAGAGGAGCAGTTGTGAGAAGACAACCTAAGCGTAATAGCGTTATAAAATAGCTATCTCAGGGAAAGAAAGCCTTAACATTTTCATGTAATTAGTTTTGTATAATATTGCTAAATAGCAAAATTGCTACCTTCAAAATACAGAAAAATACCTCCCTTAGCAAGATGTAATAACAACATAAAAAAAAAAACTTTAATGAATGTGCAACACTATATAGCACAAAGAGCGAATATATAGTGTTTGGATTATATTTAGAAGGTGAGAATTCTAGGCTATGTCAGCATGTAAAGTCCCTGTATTTTATGCTCAAACCTGTAGGTTGCATTCCTCCCAGCTGGTATGGAAGATCATTGTATACTATTTTGTTCCTCTTTCTCTGGGATCTATTGCTTGTGCTGACTTCCATCCTGAACCTATCCATACCAGATATACCCACCAAGATGCACCAAGCCTGCCGGGAGAACCTTCTGGTTAAGTACAATCTCATCTTTTCATAGCAACTGGTCTTCATTTCTAGCAGTTCTTTCATTTAATAATAACAAAAATAACCTCATTAATAATATTTAAAGTAATATGTTATTATCAAATTACTAGATTCAATAGTTTAGTTTTACATCCTTAACTATCTAGGCATATTTTGTTATTTACATTAGTGAAAAAAGTACTTACATCTAATTATACACTGACATTCTATAATTTATACTTGCAAATTCTGAAAACGGATTTAATGAGTAGAAATATCCAATAAAGAGTCTCAGTGTGCTGTAAATAATATTTTAATTTTAATAATTTTAATATATAATAATATTCTAGTAGCATGGGAGACCTTAAAATATGAATAAAGATATGCTAAAGTTAAATTATTATAATTTGATACCACGATAAAAGAAAGCATCCGACTTAGAAACTTTTTAAGAAAGTTTTGTGTGTATAATTTCATGGAGGGAACTAAAACAAATCAGGTTACCATGCTCAGGATTTTGAGTAGGTGGAGATTTTCAGGCATCAGTTTACAAATGGGATGCCACATAAATAAGGTGACACATGAATTATTGACATTATGGCTCAGTTATAGGCAACCAATTTTTACTTTATCATAAATGTAGAAAAAATTATGTGAAATAAAAAGAATACTAAGCTACTGGATAAGGTAGCTTTCAAAGAATGTTTGGGAGTTGGGCATAGAGAAAACTAGCTTTCAAGTATACCTCAAATTCTTATCAGTTTTGCCAGAGAAAATTAGTTTGGATTTTGAGGATTTCTAGCACTATTGACAAGCTATATAATTCCTGTGACTTTCAAAAAGCTTACTCTCAGCTAAAATAATAAAATATATTTTTAATCTAGAAATTTCTCTAAAGGGACCTGTTCTAGTGTAGAAAAGCCTGATTTTATTAATGAGCTTCTAATGACTTACATTAACTATTCAATGGTGATATTGTTCCATATCAGTACCGGATCCTGTTCTCTTGATGTCCAGCAATATGATGTCCAGCTCCATTCTGGAATATACATATTTTATACTATTTTATTTTTGTCACCTTTTCAAAACATTATAATTGTTGTAGGGTAATTATACCCCAATACAGATTATAGTCTTGAAGATGAAGTGACAAAATGAACACACAACCAAAAATTGGCTTTCTTGCTGACCTTAAGAGAGTGACAGAAATTATTTTGTAATTTTTATCACTCTCTTAAGGTCAGCAAAGAAAGCCAATTTTCTGTCATAACTTTCCTTTATGAATTTCATAAAAATGAGCAGTTTTCAAATATAAAGATATAATGTGGTACAGAAGAAAGACTGAAATCAAAGTGGAAATCCTGGTTTGTCACTTACTGATCCTATATTTTTATTTATTTATTTATTTATTTATTTATTTATTTATTTATTATACTTTAAGTTCTAGGGTACATGTGCATAATGTGCCGGTTTGTTACATATGTATACTTGTGCCAGGTTGGTGTGCTGCACCCATCAACTCGTCAGCACCCATCAACTCGTCATTTACATCAGGTATAACTCCCAATGCAATCCCTCCCCACTCCCCCCTCCCCGTGATAGGCCCCGGTGTGTGATGTTCCCCTTCCCAAGTCCAAGTGATCTCATTGTTCAGTTCCCACCTATGAGTGAGAACATGCAGTGTTTGGTTTTCTGTTCTTGTGATAATTTGCTGAGAATGATGGTTTCCAGCTGCATCCATGCCCCTACAAAGGACACAAACTCATCCTTTTTTATGGCTGCATAGTATTCCATGGTGTATATGTGCCATATTTTCTTAATCCAGTCTGTCACTGATGGACATTTGGGTTGATTCCAAGTCTTTGCTATTGTGAATAGTGCCACAATAAACATATGTGTGCATGTGTCTTTATAGCAGCATGATTTATAATCCTTTGGGTATATACCCAGTAATGGGATGGCTGGGTCATATGGTACTTCTAGTTCTAGATCCTTGAGAAATCATCATACTGTTTTCCATAATGGTTGAACTAGTTTACAATCCCACCAACAGTGTAAAAGTATTCCTATTTCTCCACATCCTCTCCAGCACCTGTTGTTTCCTGACTTTTTAATGTTAAATTCCTAACTAGTGGTTTTGATTTGCATTTCTCTGATGGCCAGTGATGATGAGCATTTTTTCATGTGTCTGTTGGCTGTATGAATGTCCTCTTTTGAGAAGTGTCTGTTCATATCCTTTGCCCACTTTTTGATGGGGTTGTTTGTTTTTTTCATGTAAATTTGTTTGAGTTCTTTATAGGTTCTGCATATTAGCCCTCTGTTAGATGAGTAGATTGCAAAAATTTTCTCCCATTCTGTAGGTTGCCTGTTCACTCTGATGGTAGTTTCTTTTGCTGTGCAGAAGCTCTTTAGTTTAATGAGATCCCATTTGTCAATTCTGGCTTTTGTTGCTGTTGCTTTTAGTGTTTTAGACATGAAGTCCTTGCCCATGCCTATGTCCTGAATGGTATTACCCAGGTTTTCTTCTAGGGTTTTTATGGTTTTAGGTCTAACATTTAAGTCTCTAATCCATCTTGAATTAATTTTCGTATAAGGAGTAAGGAAAGGATCCAGTTTCAGCTTTCTACTTATGGCTAGCCAATTTTCCCAGCACCGTTTATTAAACAGGGAATCCTTTCCCCATTTCTT
Source organism: Papio anubis (assembly GCF_008728515.1). Classification (NCBI taxonomy): domain Eukaryota; kingdom Metazoa; phylum Chordata; class Mammalia; order Primates; family Cercopithecidae; genus Papio; species Papio anubis. Next base: position 143,925,537 of record NC_044977.1, read on the forward strand.
GTTTTTCTCAGTTTTAAGAACATCATTTAAACTCTTTACGCCTATTTTTCTCTCCAAAGTGAGATCTGTATTACTCATAATTATCTGACTCCAGGAAAATAAATAAGCAAGTTATTTAAAATTTGTATAGTATGATAATTATAATATTTATCTTGCAAAGTTGTTATGAATATGCAATAAAATGAGATCTATAACAGTCTCTGGAAAAAAACAAATTTTTCTCTAAATGGTTATTTTTTTTAAACGTTGAGTGGTGCTTTTCCTTGTTAATAGGGCTCCAAGGCAAAACAAGTGTTTTGAGCAGAGATCCAATGCATAAAAATGTTTGGAGTTTATTCAACCCAGAGCATGCCTCTGAAAAGTCTATCTATTAGCTCCTACTTCTAAAATCCTTACAACTACTCAAGGCTCTTAACAATCGTAGTTCGTTTCTGTTGTGTGTTACCAAAGAATCTTGAACTTTGATTTTAAAATAGAATTTACTAAGAAAAAATTCTGTAAATAATTTTACTCTGTACCTAACTAATAATTTACATACAAGAAAGACCAGGTTATTGCACATTAAAGTTGTGTCCATCTGAATGTAATCTGTGTCTTTGGGATCTGGACACAAAACCTGTGGACAATCAGGTAAAAAAAAAAAACATTTTTCTTATGAAAAAGGAAGTTCTATATGTAGTTTACAAAAACGAATGCACATATATATATTTGAAAAAATTTTGAGTGATGATCTATCCAAATTTTGGGTTTTCTTTAAAGTTTCATAAGATCACAAGGAAATATGGATGGCAAACTTCTGCTTCTGATAATATTAGAATGAGCATTTTGAACCAACTTCCCACTGAGAAGCACAAGAAAGACTAGATAAAACGCTTTTTAAAAATCTGCTGAAATACATCAGAGAACTAAGAAGACAGTGAAGGTTCACAAAACTTCAATTCAGGAAAAGAAGTATTCCCAGATTGATAAGCATTGTGTTGAGGAGATGTCACTTTTCCATTAGAGACATCTGCTGATGACTGAGAAGTTAATAACCTAACCAAAACTTTGACTAGTTTCCAAACTAGGAAGATGAATTCCAGTGTCTGCCAAGAGAGAATATTTTGGTAAACATTCTCATAAATGCCCTCTGAAATAGGACCCTGCAAGGCTATTATCTAAGAATGAAGAGAAACTCAAAGTAGGCTTTCTATGGGAGCTGCTAAAACCTAGCTTGCAAGCATCAAACACTCTGAATGTAATTCAGTTATCTGTAATTGTAAATATCCTAACCACTCACCAGTAGCAAGAGCAAATTCTTTTTAAAAGATTCAATTAGCACTACAGTGTTTCATAGAAGTGATTGACTCTCAATAAAAACTAAATTACATACTCTGAGATAAAACAAATGAATGAAAACCACGAGAAAAAAGAGTCAGTAGAAACAATTTTACAGGATGTCAAGATAATGGAATACAGAGAAAAAAACAAAATTGAAATCATTTTCAATTTTCTTGTTTATCTTCTTAATTAATATAAACAAGAAATACAACTAAACTTAAGAAGGTAAACAAAATTGAAACGCTTGTTAGGGAACTTAAAACCACAACAAAGAACAAAACTGAAATTTTAGACGTAAAACTTATAGTAATTAAATTATACTAGGAACTCAATGAAAGTTTTATTAGTGGCTAAAAAAAAAACTGGAGAGAGTGTTTATAAACTGGAAGATAAATCAAAAGAAAATAAAAGGAATGAAGTCGTAACAGAAAGAGAACAAAAAAGTGAAAGAAGTAAGACGTAAATATAGATATGAATAGATAAAGAGAAAGAGAAAAGGAAAACAGAGAGAGAGAGAGACCTAGACAGGAGGAAAGATAGAAGCAACACTTAAAAGATAATTACAGCTATTGGGAATTTTCAAAAAAATTGACCAAAAAACATCAAGTCACAGATTCAAAAATCTTTATAAATCCAAACTCCAAAAAGCTAGAACAGCATGTGAGCACAGACAAACACACACACACACACACACACACACACACACACACAGAGATTTGGATAATTACATTAAATGTTCTGAAAACCAATGACAGAAAGAAAATATTCAAATTATCTGGGGGAAAGGAGGAGGGATGAAATAATATTTAAGAAGGAGCAACAATTAGACTGACACCTGACTTCTCAATAAAGCCAGACGATAATAAAATATTTTTAAAGTACTGATGAAAATACCTATGTGCCAAGAATTCTATTTCTGTGGAAAATATTCTTTAAAAATACATACGAATTATAGACATTGTCACAAAAAAATGAAAAAATTCATCACCAATAGAGCTTCACTGAAGGTAATCATTTCATTCCAGATGCAACTTAGATATGCAGAAAGGAATAAAGAACAAAGAGGTAAAAGTATGGACAAACCTAAATTAATACCAACTATATAAAATAATAGAAACAGTGTCTAAAACATATACAGCTTGTAGAGAATGTCAAAATAAATGACAAAAATAGTGTGCAAGTTAGGAGAAAAATAAACGGAGTGAAAAGTTTATAAGGTTTTCACAATGTCCAGAAAGAGATTTATTAGCTTCAATCAAGCCGCTATTTTTAAAAAACTACAGAAGAATGAAAACTAAAACCAAATGAAATACAATTAAATATGAACAGTAATAGGAATAATTGAGCCTCTTTTTATTTTTCTACTTCTTTTTAAACTTATATGAAGTAAATAGAGTGAAAGGGATACAAGTTTTTGCATTGTCCATAAAGAGGGTAAAGTTTTATTAGATTTTGATAAGTCAAGAATGAATGCTTTAATTCTAGTGTAAACACTAGCATTGTCTGAGTAGTGTATTTCTTACAAATAAATGAGACTCAGAATAATAAGGATTTAATCAGATGAAAATAACGTAAGAAATTAAAGAAACAAAATAAGTTGAACAAATGTAAAATAAATATTCAAATAGTAGATTTAAATCCAAATTTAATAATAATTTTAGTGAAAATAAACTACATTTTCCATTTCCAAGCCAAAGATTGCCACACAAATTAAAAATAAAATGAGTAAAAGAGTAGCAAAGAACACACTCCGCACTAGTTCTAAATATCATTTTCCGATAATAGGAACTAGAGTTTCTTAGAGAAATGTCTGATTCCATGACTGAGCCAGGGAATATTGAGTGTGGAGCACCTTGCTTTGCCGGAAAGTCAGAAAGTGTTCAAAAACCAGAGAAAGAGAGCATATAAAGGGCACACAGGGGCTGATTGATAAGAGTTCCTAGCGGTCAAAACTGAAGCAATTTGAGCTACAATAAACAATGCACTGCTCTATTAATGACTACAAATACAAAAAATTACCAGATTTAATCAATGTTCTCTTATACCAATTTGTTTTTATTTGGCCAATTATTGAAGCTATTACAATTTTTTAAATTACCTCACTGTCCATTGCCAAATGGCTTCCATGGTCAAAGAACAATGTAATACAACTCAAGAAAAAAATACAACAAAAGTAATATGATTACTGACTTAAGTACAGGCACATAGAAAGAGGTGTAAGGATTTTAAAAAATGCAATACCAAGAACTGAGACCAAGTCAGAATATCATAGCTAAATGAAATACCTGCTAGATAAACCTAAGAATTGTGTGAGACACAGAACCTGTAAGATATGTTAACAAAAACAATTTTCAAATAAGAAGGTAACTCTGATACGTTATTTGTAATGACATCTTTTACACAAGAAATAAAGCTGGAGACAGTTGCATTTTTAGATTAAAACTATTGATTCTTTGCATGTCTATGAACCAGAGGCCTAAGTATATACTTTTAATTTCAAGCAAATATCTTGAACACATGATGGGCACAAATCCTTTTGTGGATGTTGTGAGAGAGAAAGGAAAAGAAGGAAATATTAAATGTTAAAAGTATTTTTTAAATTCTTACAGAAAGCGACATGACTTAGGTACAATATTTTGTATTGATTCAACTACTGCTTATTGAGATCTAGTATGTGCTAGGTAATGTCCTAAGTGTTTGCGATATTTTAAAGATCTCACCTTTATAGAACTTATATTCTAGCAGGGAAAGATATCAAATAATCCATATACATAATGAACGAATATTCATTCATTAGAAGCTGATGACTGCAATTGAAACAGAAATAGTATAGGTAAAAGTAATTGGGAGTGTATCAGGAATATGGTGGTGGGTGCAGATGAATAATTATGAACCCAGAATTTAGGAAATAGTGTTAAGCACAGAAAGAACTACATAACTTCAAGAGACAGAGGGTGATTGTGCCTGGGAGTTAGCAAGTGATTTTATGTAAGAACAAAATATTAAAGAAAGCTTTGAAGTTTTTAAATCTACAAGATTGCGGCTTTCGTGCACTTTCACTAAAAGAAAGAAATCACTATGAGCATTTAATTTAAAACTAAAATTGATTAGGACAACCTAAAAGTGTGGTACCATCTAGAGATATCCAGATGAATTTTTAAATATTTAGAGAAAACAGTGGGAGTCACAAGGACAACTGGCAATGAAAGAAACTAAAATAGAGAATAAGGTACAATATTTTATAAAATGACTTTTAGGATTTACTAGTAAAGCCTTAAAAAGTCAATTCGCAAATTAGAAACGAATAGCAAAACTATTACCTTTTGGTATCTGTATTTCTGGATGAGTAAAATTAAGCTAAAATCTAGATTCAAACTGAAGATCAAGGCTTAGAAAAGGTGTGATATTATTAATGAATCAAATAAGCATATTTGAACATATGCATACATAAATATTACATGCCTGTATATGCATATGTGCATTTTGGAGGCAAATATACATATATACCAAGTGTCTAAGAATGAATTGTCTTCACAACTCAACCAATATGGAATATTTTTTCCAGGATTATATTCTCCACAGATATAAGAGAATTACCTAGAATTTCTAACATGCTGTAGAATTAGATACCTTGAAGGAGATTTATGTTGACTTTCTGCTTGTTTATTTACCTGTATTTTCCAGCTCCACCACTAGACCACAATCTTCTTGAGGAAAAAGTCTTCCTTTGTCTTCTTTCTTTGTCTTCTTTCTGCACTCGGCACCGTGACTAATGGATAAGTATCCATTGTTTAAACGAATCAGTTAGCAAAATTAATTAGTCGGGACAACATATTCTCCAATAGGTATTCACTTTTTTTCTTGTTCTTGCATGATTTCAAATCTGTTACTGAGACTACTTTCCATCATGTTTAGTACTGACCTCTATGAAACAAGTAATTAGTACAATATTTGTTCACATATAAGACATCATTTTTGTCTCCTTGCTTCATGTAACCTGTCACACAGAGCAGGGGAAGTTTTACATTCAATTGATCTGTGTTCCCCAATACATACTAGGAAAAGGAAAAAAATCATATTTAATAGCAGACACCTACTCTTAATATAAACCTATGTAAAATCACATTAATTGAAAACAGTAGAACATACTGAAATCTCCAGATGCCCTCTAGAAATAGAAAATAATTATAATTAAGGTATTTAATTAATATCAGTTTAATATTAAACATAATCTTGATATTAAATGTAATTAAATATTAGATAAAACTTCCTTAGTTACACTTACACTTATAACCTATGCTTCTAAAAACCTGCTGATCTATTGTACCTCTATGTACTACTGGGCCTGAGAAGCATGGTATGAATGTATTCTGATTAATGGTAATTGAAACTTCCTTAAACTATCCCTTTACTACACACCCTTCCCATTTCAAGTCCCAGCAGAAGGTTTCCAAGCTTGAGCATGACAATTCATTATTCGGTTTAATTCATTATGTTTTAATTCAGAAGATTATTTTACAATCATCTGCAATTCTTTCTAATAAATGATAACCCATGAATATGGTTGAACTCTACTATACTCTGGTGATTTTATAAGAAATTATTGTAGTTTCTGTTGCATGTAACAACCCATCCCAAAATTAATTCTACAAATTGACTGAGTTCAGTATGTGGATCTTGCTTGTGGTCTCTCATGTGTTTAGTCAGATGGCAGCACAAGAGTCATCTGAAAGCTTGACTGGGCTGCATATCTGAGATGGTTTCTTCTCTCACATGTCTAGTGCTTCAGTTGAGAAGGCTAGAATGCTAGGAGATAGACTAGGCATCTCTGTCTCCCCATGTAAGTTTTTCATGTGGCTAGCTTGGACTTATTTACAGTATGGCAGTCTTAGATAGTGAACCTTCTTGCCTGTGGCTGGTTCCCCAAGAGTGCTCCTTCTAAGAGAGCAAGAAGGAAACTGCTAGGCTTCTTATGATCCACCTTTAAAGTCACATCGAGTACCTTTTACTGCCTTTTATTTATTTTATTTGGTCTGCCTAGATGCAATGTAGGATATATTAGTACCAGGAGCCATGGTTCTCTGGAGGCCACTTTTGAAAAGTTTATACCATCTTTCATACCCTGTCAAGCCAAGAAAATCAAACACAATCTACAAGACATGTATTTTGCCTTTGCCTCTTTTTTGTTTGTTTGTTTGTTTGTTTGTTTTTGGAGACAGGTTCTCACTCTGCTACCCAGGCTGGAGTGCAGTGGTGTAATCATAGCTCACTATAGCCTCGAACTCCTGGACTCAAGGGATCCTCCTGCCTCAGCCTCCTGAGTAGCTAGGACTACAGGTGTACCCCACCATGCCCATCTAATTTTTTAATTTTTTTGTAGAAATGGCACCTTGCTATGTTGCCAGGCTGATCTTGAACTTCTGGTCTCAAGTGATCCTCTCAGCTTGGCCTCCCAAAGCAGTGGGATTAAGGCATAAACCACTGCACTCTGCCTGCCTTTGTCTTTGAGTATTTTCTTAACACTTTTAATTTTTGAACCAGCTTCAACAACATTCTCTATTGCATGTCACAAAGAGTAACTTTCACACCAGGCACAAAAATGAGTGGTATGCAATAGAGACCCTCTCTTTATGCCTAATTTATGCTGATTGTTCTTTTTGTTCAGCACATTAATATTTGGAAGAATTCATGGTGTCTTAATTAAAATGTCATTTGAAACTCTGTATTTCAAGGTATACTTACTGAATACTTAATATCTGTCAGAAACCACCCTAAGTGCTAGGGATACACCAATTAACATAAGACTATTCTATCTTCAGAGAACTTAGAAAGAGGACAGGCAGAGCATGCAGCTTCCACATTTCAATATCCCCTTGCACATATTCTCATATAGCTATCCAAAACTCTTTTTCTCAAACCCTCACATTTTATCTGAAATCTCCTTCAGGCTGAAAAGAAACCATCTTTCAGTTTCCAAGAAGAGTTTAGCAAATGAAACAGTACAAGTGATAAATGTTAACTGTTGTCCCTTCTTTCTTTCCCCTACATGATTTCAGGTGGGATTTATTAAGAGAAGATGTATTTCTTCTTCTAGGTCATGAAGAACATTTTTTCTTTATCTGTATCCTCCAAGGAAGCTCGTGGTGAAATAGATAAAATGTCAGAAATAATTAAGAAAAATGCAGGGGTATCCAACAACCTAAAATTACACCTTTTGGTGGTGCCTAGTTTTTATCTCCTTGGTCCCTTGACAGGTATAAACACCAACTTATCACATCCTTTAGATAGTGGTGTGTTAAATCAACGTTGATGAACACCTGGTGCACTGAACAGGGAGGATGAAAAGGAAATTCTCTTAGAAAGCAGAGGTCATGGGTTCTAGAAGGTCAATATAGACTATGTGATCAATACAGAATCTAGAATTCCTCAGAATTATTGCATTAAAAGACCCCTAAATCTCTTTAATCATTTTACTAGGTTCAATCACACCTCTATTTTATCACTTTTATAATCTACTGTTTTCTGTAACTGCCAAAATTGCTGTTTTAAACATTTGTTTCGGTATTTTTTTTTCAGAAGTAGGTGTTTAAATCAGTATGGTAGTAAACTCAACACACAGACAACGTGGACCCCCTGTATCAGAAACGTGATATCTCACAGTTATGAGCCTCTCTTTTGTAAAGACCATGAACATATTTTTCTACTTCAGCTAAAATCCTCCTACTCTAGATATACAAACTAGTTTTAATGAAGTGCACTTAAGAATCAGTTTTTTCCCAATGGGTCATAATAAATAGATATGGATCATTTATCACTATTCTATAAATTATTTAAAATACATGCTACTAAAGTCTTTGAACAAGTAGATAAAAAAATCTGTAACTACATTTATTCGCCTAATGCTTTTAATTACTCATTAGTAGTGGTAGTTATAATAAAACAGATAAAAGCTTTTATGTAAAAGCTTTTATCTGTTTTATTATAACTACCACTACCAGTGTCAAGTAATGCTAAACATTTTTATGAAACCTTAATTAATTGTTCTAATAACATTTGGAACTGTTCTTATTTCTACAATATGAATGTAAAAATAAGGCATAGAAAGAAAAAATAATTTTTCCATGTTATCTCAGGAGGAAGTAGAAAAACTGGGTTTAAACCTCATCCTTTGAGACTCATATTATGGGGTATTAGGGAGGGTAACTTGTTTCCCACTCCTGATGTTTTCATCCATGGGGAAGGGGGCCTACTAAAGTGACAGCACTGGCCCATATCCCCTACTCCCTGCCATTCACTTCCCCTTCTTATAAAGGAATAACTTACCAAATTAACAAGTTTGGAAAGGTGAGGAAGTTTCCCACAGTAAGAATAAACTTAGCTCTGCTCTTCTAAGCCATGTATTTTAGAAAAGGCAGAGTTATCCTTGAACTAATTATGTCTTTGAATGGATAAATATGTGTAATTCTGGACTATGACATTAGGTATTTCATTTGCCTACAGATAGAAACTACATTCTCTAATATTATATCTATAAATAATAAAGGTCTCTAATTGGCCTTAGCTTTCCCTTTCTGGTAAAGGAAAAATTACTGACTTCCTAAAGATACCAGCAATCCTGAGGACTTTTCTGAATCACAATTCCAATAAATGGAACCCAAAATAACATTGTATTGATCTCACATCAAAGTTGCAGTATCAATATTTATTCGCAAATACATTTGTCTTTCTTTTTTTTTTTTTTTTTTTTTTGAGATGAAGTTTCACTCTTGCAGCCCAAGCTGGAGTGCAGTGGTACGATCTTGGCTCACAGCAAGCTGCGCCTCCTGGGTTCAAGCGATTCTCCTGCCTCAACTTCCTGAGTAGTTGGGATTACAGGCACCCACCACCACGCCCGGCTAATTTTTTGTATGTTTATTTGAGACGGGGCTTCACCATGTTGGGCAGGCTGGTCTCGAACTCCTGACTTCAGATGATCCGAACTCCTGACTTCAGATGATCTGCCCGCCACCCAAAGTGCTGGGGTTACAGCCATGAACCACCGTGCCCAGCCTGCAAATACATTTTTCTATACACTCTGTGATATCTTGGATACCTCACACATAAAAATTTCATAAGTGAGAAAGTAAAAACTACAGCTTTGTGCCTAGAGAGATATAGATTAGATAGGTAACTAAGACTATCTGCAATTGTAAAATGCATTTTGAGGTAATCCAGATCACATTAATGTTTTCACCTTCAAATTTCTAAAAAGTTTAATTTCAGGTTTTTATTTGGTGACCATGAGATGTAAAACTATATGGAATATTTTTAATGAAATGCATTTACCATTTTAAATGAAATATCTTCTAAAAGATATTTTGGAAATTTAAAATACGTGTGCTTTAAATAACAATTTGATTTAAAATGTATTTTTGAAATTTGATTTTGCATCTATAAAGGTAAATATTAAAGTTTCTATTTTATATACATAAATTTTAATATACTGCTATTTAATACGGACTTGATGATACATGTCAATATTCTGCCATATTATAATTTGTTGAGGTTACAGTTAAATATACATAGCTGTATTTGCCATTTTTGTTGCTCTTATTTTGTCCATTCTTCCGTCCATGGGGTGTTAGAAAGTGGGAGTGGAGTCCAGACATACTAAAAGGCAGGTTCTACATGAGCCATCATCTGAGCATATAGTGAAAAGAAAAGGTTGTCTTGGCAACTGGAACAAAATTAATGCTCTCAAACTCTGACTTCCACTCAGGTAACCATTTAGTTCCGCAGTTTTCAGATATACTTTGATAATAAAAGTCAGGACTCTTTTACTGCCAGCAGAAATTTATCAGCTGATGCCCTTTTTATTTTTTGTTTAAGAGTTGGTTCCTCAACTTGTAATTTTGCTTGTGGTACTTGGACCATACAACAAAACTTTCAATTATCACAACTGAGAATTTTCAATACACTTAAATTACAACTTAATCTGTAAATCAAAGTGTCAGAAAATGCACAGTGGAGTATTATTTACTATAAAAAAGAATGAGTTTCTGTCATTTGCTACAACATGGATGGAACTGGAGTCATTACGTTAAGTGAAATAAGCCAGGCACAGAAAGACAAACATCAGTTGTTCTCGCTTATTTGTGGAATCTAAAAATCAAAACAATTGAACTCATGGAGATACAGAATAGAAGGATGGTTTGAAATAGAAAACTTAAAATTTTTATCTCCTGTGTTCTAATCCAACATGTTTATAAATTCTAATATTTAAATCTTTTTCTGACTTGATGAATATGTTATTTGCAAAAAGTTTGTCAACTCTAAAAAAGTTTAAAAAGAAAGTAAAAATGATAAAAATCCATCACTCAGTTATTTTGTAATATTTTGTTTCAGTCTCTTTTGTCTTGCATATTTTGGGACAGTGACCTATTTTTCCTTCTTTTACTCTTTATTCTGTCTCTCAGAAATCTGCTGCTTAATGATTTATTATGTCACTATACTATTTTGTAATGGCAATGTAATGTTACATCAGTATTACTGATGTACTTGTGATATATTTGAATTAATGTACTATTATTAATATGCACTATTGTACTATTTTTAATTTAAAATCATTGTATATAAATCATTTTCTGTCTCTGATTATTCCATAAAAGTACATTCTTTCAAGTGGAATATTGGATCAATCATATGCTATTTTTCAGTTTTTCTTACGTGTCATCAAATTATTCTTTAGATTCTAGAATATCTTTAGAATCTGGAAAGTTTTCACCAATTTGTGCTTATTCCATGAAAATAAGAAAGCTTCTGTATCTTCAAACTCTATTCAACATTGGAATTTTCCAATACAATAGTTTCAGTGAGAGCATTTTGATATTCACTTCTTTATTAGTAAGGTTAAACTTTTTTATATGTTATTAAATATTTATATTGATGTTTATGTTAATTGTGTATACCTAGCCCTTATCCACTTTTTTGTTAGTGTTTTCTATTTTAATATTATTTTTTTCCATTTCTAACATTAAACTTTTTTTTAATCTGGTGGAAGTCAAATTAATCTTCCCCCCTTGCTAGTGTCACGTCACCTTTGCACTTTGAGAATTCTTTTAAAACCTAATAATAGAAAAAAACAAAAACCAAACAAAAAAAACCCTTACCTATATTTTCTTCTGAGTGCTCTGTGATTTTGTTACATTTAACTTCTTACGAAACTTATTTTAATGCCCAGTTAGAAAAGAAGGCCTCCACTGGACCAGTATATTTACCGAATTTTATTTAACTACCACACGAATTCCATGACATACATACAATCTTTTTTTTATTTTAAAATTTTTATTTTTTGTGGGTACATAGTAAGTGTGTATATTTATGGGGTAATAGATATTTTGGTACAGGCATGCAATGTGTAATAATCACATCATAGAAAATTGAGTATCTATCCCCTAAAGCAATTATCCTTTGTGTTACAAACAATCCAATTGCGCTTTTTTAATTATTTTAAAATGTACAATTAAATTATTATTATCTACAATCCCCCTGTTGTGTTATCAAATATTAGGTTTTATTCATTCTTTCTAACTATATTTTTTTTTACCCATCAGTCATCCTCCTCCCCCTCCCCCAATACTACTCTTCCCAGCCTCTGATAACCATCCTTCTATTCTGTATCTCCATGAGTTCAATTGTTTTGATTTTTAGATTCCACAAGTAAGTGAGAACATGTGATGTTTGTCTTTCTGTGCCTGGCTTATTTCACTTAACGTAATGACTCCAGTTCCATCCACGTTGTAGCAAATGACAGAAACTCATTCTTTTTTATGGCAAATAATACTTCATTGTGCATGTGTATAAGATTTTCTTTATCCATTCATCTGTTGATGGACAGTTAGGTTGCTTCCAAATCTTAGCTATTGTGAACACTGCTGCAACAAACATAGAAGTACGGATATCTTTTCAATATACTGATTTCCTTTACTTTGGGTTTATATCCACAGTGAGATTGTTGGATTGCATAGTAACTGTATTTTTAGTTTTCTGAGGAACTTTCAAACTGTTCTCCATAGCGGTTGTACTAGTTTACATTCCTACCAATAGTGTATGAGGATTTCCTTTTCTTCACACCCTCATCAGCATTTGTTATTGCCTGACTTCTGACCAAAAGCCATTTTAACTGGGGTGAGATGATATCTCATTGTAGTTTTGATTTTCATTTCTCTGATGTACAATGATGGTGAGCACCTTTTCATATGCTTGTTTGCCATTTGTATGTCTTATTTTGAAAAATGCCTATGGAGATCCTTTGCCCATTTTTAAATCATATCACTAGATTTTTTTTCCTATAGAGTTGTTTGAACTTCTTCCATATTCTGGTTATTAATCCCTTGTCAGATGAGTAGTTTACGAATATTTTCTCCCATTCTGTCGGTTGTAGCTTCACTTTGTTGATTGTATCCTTTGCTCTGCAGAAGCTTTTACGTTGATGTGATCCCAATTGTCCATTTTTGTTTTGGTTGCCTGTGTTTGTTGGGTATTACTCAATAAATTTTTGCCCAGACCAATGTCCTGGAGAATTTCTCCGATGTTTTCTGGTAGTAGTTTCATAGTTTGAGGTCTTAGATTTAAGTCTTTTATCCATTTCAATTTGATTTTTTTATAAGCCAAGAGATAAGGGTCAAGCTTCATTCTTCTGCATTGTATGTCCAGTTTTCACAGTACTATTTATTGAAGATACTGTCTTTTCCCTGATATATGTTCTTGGTACCTCTCTGAAAAATAAGTTTATCATAGGTTTGTGGATTTGTGTCTGGATTCTCTATTCTGTTCCATTGGTCTATGTATCTGATTTTATGCCAATACCATGGAGTTTGGGTTGCTATCGTTCTATAGTATAATTTGAGGTCAGGTGATGTGATTCTTCTAGTTTTGTTCTTTTAGAGCTGGATAGTTTCAGTTATTTGGGGTGTTTTATAATCCATGTAAATTTTAGGATTGTGTTCTCAATTTTCATGAAGAATGTCGATGGTATTTTGACAGGGATTGCACCAAATCTGTAGGTTGCTTTGGGTAGCAGGAACATTTTAACAGAATTGATTATTCTAATCCATGAACATGGAATTTCATTTAATTTTTTTGTGTCTTCTTCAATTTCTTTTATCAATGCTTTATAGTTTTAATTTTAGAGATCTTTCATTTTTGGTTAGTTTCTAGGTGTTTATTTGTGGCTATTATAAATGGGATTACTTTTTAAATTTCTTTTACAATTGTTCACTGTTGGCATATACAAATGTTAGTGATTTTTGTATGTTGATTTGTATATTGCAACTGTACTGAAGTTGTTTATTAATTCTAACAGGTTTTTTTTTGGTGTGTGTGAAGTCTTTAGGTTTCTCCAAATATAAGATCATATTATCTGCAAACAAAGATATTTTGACTTCTTCCTTTTCAATCTGGATGTCCTTACGTGGTTTTTTGTTTGTTTGTTTGTTTGTTTGTTTTGTTTGTTTGTTTTTGTTGTTGTTGTTCTGATTGCTCTAGCTAGGACTTCCAGAGCTATGTTGAATAACAGTGATAAAAGTGAGCATCCTTGCAATGTTCCAGATCTTAGAGGAAAGGCTTTCAGTTTTTCCCCATTCCATATGATACTAGCTGTTGGTCTGTCAAATATGGCTTTTGTTATGTTGAGGTATGTTCCTTCTAAACCCAATTTTTGAGAGTTTTTTAATTCATGAAAGAATGTTAAATTTTATCAAATGCTTTCACTATCGATTGAAATGATCATATCGTTTTTGTCCTTCATCCTGTTGATATATCATATTGATTGATTTGCATATGTTGAACCATCCCTGGGATAAATCCCACTTGGTCATGAGAAATGATCTTTCTAATGTATTGTTGGATTTAATTTGTTAGTACTTTGTTGAGAATTTTTGTATCAATATTCATCATAGATATTGTCATGTGTTTTTTTTTTTTATGTGTCTTTGTCTTTGGTATCAGGGTAATACTGGCTTCATAGAATACATTTGAAAGCATTTCCTCCTCCTTTGGTTTTTGGAACAGTTTGAGCATGATTGATATTAGTTCTTGTTTAAATATTTGGTAGAATTTAATAGTGAATCCATCGGGTCTCAGGCTTTTCTTTAGTGAAATATTTTTAATTATGGCTTTGATATCATTATTTGTCTTTGGTTTGTTACAGTTTTTTTTTTTTTTTTTTTAATGGTTCAATGTTGGTAGGTTGTATGTGTTTAGGAACTTACTTATTTCTTGTAGATTTTCCAATTTACTGGCATATAGTTGCTGACAGTAACCACTAATGATCCTTTGAATTTCTGCACTGTCAGCTGTAGTGTATCCTTTCTCACCAGCTTTTTGTTTCGTTTATCTTTTGAATCATTTTCTTCATTTGAATTTCACTTATTTCTTCTCTGATCTTTATTTCTTTTCTTCTACACATTTTGGGTTCGGTTTGCTCTTGCTTTTCTCATCCTTCCATATGTATCATTAGGTTATTTATTTATTTATTATTTTTTGATGTAGATGCTTTATAGCTATAAATGTCCTTCTTAGTATTACTCTCTCTGTAGCTCATCATTTTCAATATTTTATATTTCCATTATAAGTCCTTTCAAGATAATTTTAATTTTTCTTTTTAATTTCTTCATTGACTTACTGATCATTTGGCACATATTGTTTAATTTCCATGTGTTTGTATAGTTTCCAAAATTCCTTATTATTGATTTCTAGTTTTATTCCATTGTGGTCAGCAAAGATGCTTGAACAAATTTCAATTTTTCTGAAATTTTTTATTATATTTTAAATTCTGGGGTACATGTGCAGAACATGCAGGTTTGTTACATAGCTATACACGTTCCATGGTGGTTTGCCGCACCCATCCACCCGTCATCTACGTTAGGTATTTCTCCCAATGCTATCCCTCCCCTAGCCCCCCAGCCCCCAGCAGGTCCCGGTGTGTGAAGTTCAGGGCTGTCTGCAGAATGATCCCTGACTCCAAGGAGCCTGAGGCATATTGCTCTCACTACCAGAAGTGAAAGTTCAACTTTATTACCTGAAGGAGCAACTCATTCCCAAGAATACTACCACTGTTAGGACTCCGGGCACTTCTGTGCTTCAGTCTAGGTCAAAGTAACTCCTGACCCAAAGGGAAGAGAATCTCCCCTCTATGCATTAACTTATTCATGCATTTTTTGAGTCTTGATTTCTTGCCTCAGGATTGATCTCTTCATAATATAGTTTAAAGTAAGAATATACATTTCACATGGGAGAAATTCCTTAAACACACACACACACACAGATTTGTTGTCTACTCTGATCTTATGACCTCAAGGAAAGGACCAAATATAGTAGTCTAATATCCCCCAACCTGAGTTATTAATATTTATAGATCATATAAGTAACATGAATTGTCTTTCAAATCATGACATGTTTGCTCAGGTTTATTTTCATTCTTCTCAAATCAACTATTTACAAATAGTTTGAGATTTATTTTGGCAACTCTGAAATCTTGGAGGACACATATTGACAGTCTCTTAACTATGATTAGCCCATCTTTCTTAAAACGATTCTCTATTACTTTGGGCTCTTGTTTTCACCATCTGGATCATCATCATTTTTCATAATGAATGGAAGAGTAGTTTTTTTCAGCCTGCCATAGTGGTTTAAGGTTCCATAGTCTTTTCAATCTGTAGTTTATCTCTTTTATTCAAGCAGACAAGGTTTCCAACAGTAGAATTTCCTTAACATTTGTGTGGGTTTTCTACAAATCTCACTGGGTTTGTTCCATTAAAGAAAAGCCTCATACACACATTTCTTTAATATAGGCTCCTTTCAACTTTGTCATTTCTGTAAGGCTGCTGTGGGACAAGACCTTTAAAATTCTTAAAAGCCCTGTCATTTAACAAGGAGTAGCTATGGAGCACACCCTTAAGATCCTTAGAGGAAGTTTATTCTGTTTGATATGCCATCTCAAATCTTTCTGAGGTGTTAGCAACGAGTTTTGCAGTGACACTTTAGCTTCATATTTAGATCCTCATTTTTCTGACAGCTGCTTGGATTTGATCTCTGTGTCTGCCCTCTGCAGAGTATGGGAATTGAGGAAAACTTTTATTTTCAATTCCAGTAAATTTGGACTTTATTATATTAGGGAGATTTTTCTTAAACCTACTTCTCTACACACTGCTTTAAATGTGTCCCAGAGATTCTGGCATGTTGTATCTTTGTTCTCATTGGTTTCAAAGAATATCTTTATTTCTACCTTCATTTCGTTATGTACCCAGTAGTCATTCAGGAGCAAGTTGTTCAGTTTCCATGTAGTTGAACGGTTTTGACTGAGTTTCTTAATCCTGAGTTCTAGTTTGATTGCACTGTGGTCTGAGAGACAGTTTGCTATAATTTCTGTTCTTTTACATTTGCTGAGGAGTGCTTTACTTCCAACTATGTAGTCAATTTTGGAATAAGTGTGATGTGGTGCTGAGAAGAATGTATATTGTGTTGATTTGGGGTGGAGAGTTCTGTAGATGTCTATTAGGTCCGCTTGGTGCAGAGCTGAGTTGAATTCTTGGATATGCTTGTTAACTTTCTGTCTCATTGATCTGTCTAATGTTGACAGTGGGGTGTTAAAGTCTCCCATTATTATTGTATGGGAATCTAAGTCTCTTTGTAGGTCTCTAAGGACTTGCTTTATGAATCTGGGTGCTCCTGTATTGGGTGCATATATGTTTAGGATAGTTAGCTCTTCTTGTTGAATTGATCCCTTTACCATTATGTAATGGCCTTCTTTGTCTCTTTTGATCTTTGTTGGTTTAAAGTCTGTTTTATCAGAGACTAGGATTGCAACTCCTGCCTTTTTTTGTTTTCCATTTGCTTGGTAGATCTTCCTCCATCCCTTTGTTTTGAGCCTATATGTGTCTCTGCACATGAGATGCATCTCCTGAATACAGCAAACTGATGGGTCTTGACTCTTTATCCAATTTACCAGTCTATGTCTTTTAATTGGAGCATTTAGCCCATTTACATTTAAAGTTAATATTGTTATGTGTGAACTTGATCCTGTCATTATGATATTAGCTGGTTATTTTGCTTGTTAGTTGATGCAGTTTCTTCCTAGCATCAATGGTCCTTATATTTTGGCATGTTTTTGCCATGGCTGGTACCAGTTATTCCTCTCCATGTTTAGTGCTTCCTTGAGGAGCTCTTGTAGGGCAGGCCTGGTGGTGACAAAATCACTCAGGATTTGCTTGTCTGTAAAGGATTTTATTTCTCCTTCACTTATGAAACTTAGTTTGGCTGGATATGAAATTCTGGGTTGCAAATTACTTTCTCACATTTTACCTATAGGCACTTAGTTGAACCCAAGGATCTCATTGACACTCTGCTAGGAAATCTCCTTAGATAAACAATACAGTTCATTAGGTATACTTTCTATCTGCAATATTTCCTCAGGTGATGGTGTTGCTAAATTTTCTGCCAGTACATAATCACGGAAGTGCTTTTTCTAGGTTTCGGATTATATTTTTCTCATTCTCCTTTAGACTCTCACTGATAGCCATCTTGATGGTTAGCTTTCTGCTAACCATTCTCTGGTGGCCTTTTACTCTTTCAATAGCACTTTCCTTAAGTTTCTTCTAGCTTCTAACCACTGCATTGTTCCAAAGCCCCCCCACATGTTTCAGGGTTGTTGTTTTTTTGTTGTTGTTTTTGTTATAGCAATATCTCACATCTGGCCTACAATATCTATTTGTTTTATGCATTTCTACATGACAAGTCACCCTTAAATTTACTGACTTAACACCATTTAATTTACTCATAATCTGTAATTTCGGCAGAGATCTGTGGAGAAAGCAGTTTTGTTCCACTCAACTTCAGCTAGGGTAGCTTCATTTAAGATCACCCTCTGATATGTCCGCTTTCTGGGGTCTAAAATAGCTAAGATTTCTTGGTTATCTTCCTCTAATTCAATGTGGTATTTAGGGATGATGGCTTCAGGGTATCCTGATTTCTTACTTACTGACTTGGAGTTCCTGAGAGAAACCAAGCAGAAGTTAAATTACCTTTTTCAACCTGGCAATGCAAGTCACACCTTGTTACTTCTGCTGTATTCTATTCATTGAGGCAGTCACAAAGACAAGCTCCATTTCAAGGGGAAGGAAAACAGAATCTACCTCTTAGTAGCGAGTTGAGAGGTTCTAGAAGAACAAGTGGAACTGCAAATATTTTGGGAGCCATATCTGGAAAATAAAATCTACCACAGAATCCAACCTCAGTCAAAAACACCTTTTTATACCACATTTTCCAATTATTAACCTAGTTTTTAAGGAAACAATAAGTATGTTCTATCTTCCTTCAATATTTTGTTCACCTTATTCTCCCTTTTCCTTATGTTCCCTTTAATGCTTCTTTCTCCATTGTCTTTTTCTTCTTTCACTTCTCAACATCATCTTGTATCCTAACCTGCATTTCTACTTTCTCTTCTCAGTTGAGGAAAACTTTTTAGATTAATAAAAATGCAAAATTTAAAGTTAAGTCAGTGAATGGTATTCTAATTATTTTAATTGTGTGCATAGATATAGTATATTATCTAAAGCATTAACTTACAAGTTGCTGATTGATCATTGAAACCACAATAATTGTTTGAGTAGTTACTATATCTTAAACATTGTCATAAATCTTTTCCTAAGGAAAAATTTACCTATATTTTAAGAAAACTTCTTTCTTAATAGAAATTAAATTAAGGAACAGAAGGAGTAAAGGTACACTAAGTATTGTCTTGTTTAGAGGGGGAAATTATATACATATATAGAGATAGATTAATTCTTAATGGTTTTAAAATATATGTTTAAATGTATGTGAATAAGCAGCTCAAACATATATGTGTCATATAAAAGACATATAAAAATATCTGCACTATTAATTAGCAATAAAAACTTAAGTAAAACAAAAACATAATCATTTTTTGCTTATGAGTTTAGAGAAAATATAAAAGATTAATATTACTCAGTGTGGTAATTGATGAAAAAACTTGCATTCTTATATACTGGAGAATGGAAATACTAATTGACACAGATTTGGAGAGGACAGTTTAGTAACTATCAAAATTTTAAGTGTCTATCATGAAGTAATTGAAAATAAATATTACATTTACACCTATACTGTAACTATAAACTAATACTAGTCAATGGTTTTAAAAATAAATTAGATATCCATACAATAATATAGAATCTTCAAAACATATTTATAGTTTTAAAATCTTAAGCACAGAGTAAGTCCATTTTATATAAAAATGTATATGCATGCATGTAAATTAAATATATAAAACACACATGAAAATATATGTAAGCTTTAAAATTCAACGTGGTTACTTAATGGGGGTAAAAAGGATTAAAAATGGACTTTAGGGCCAGGCACAGTGGCTCATACCTGTAATCCCAAACTTTGGGAGGCTGAGGCAGTAGGATTGCTTGAGCCCAGGAGTTCAAGACCAGCCTAGGCAACATGGTGAAACCCTGTCTCTACAAAAAATTTAAAAATTAGCCAGGCATAGTGGCATGCATCTGTGGTCCTAGCTACTTGGGAAGCTGAGGCAGGAGGCTCACTTGAGCTCAGGAGGTCAAGGTTGCAGTGAACTGTGTCTGCACCACTGCATTCCAACCTGTGTGGCACAGTGAAGTTGGAATGCAATGGTGCCAGCACAGTTCACTGCAGCCTTGTCTCAAAAAAAAAAAAAAAAAAAAAAAAAAACTTTTATTTATTATTTTACTAACTTCTTAATATTCAGAGTGTTTACAATGGGCATGCATTTGTGAAATAATTTTGTAATTACAATAATATAAATTTGTGTTTTATAATTTGGAAAGAGGTTATATGAAGAAAGCATCAGAAAAAAATAAAATTGATAGTTAAAACACAAATAAAGGTTTCAAATCAAAGTGATGAATAGAACAGACCATATTCATAAATTATGAAAAATATAAAAACATAAAACCTGCTTATAGTTTTCAGTCTGTATTTTAAAAATTATTAGACTATAAGAGAAAAGCAAATAACTATGGTGGTCATGGCTTTTTTTTTTTTTAACTTTATACTATCTTGGGTTCTATTAAAAGAAATAAAATAGCAAAAATATTTTGTGGAGTATAATATAAGCTACCTAGAACCCTTGATTGTGAAGTTCTTGGTAGTTTTATTTTCAGAACAGCAGAAGAGTCACCATAAAGTTAACAGTTTAAAGTTTAATTAATTCAAATGAAAACATTTAAAAAATAAAAACCATCCTTGACTTTCTAAACATAGTCTTGCTCAGTCAAGATTATTTGTTTTATTTTACTCAGTTAAATAAAAATAAGGATTATTATACAAGAATTGTAAGGACAGACACAGTGGCTTAGCCTTATAATCCCAGCACTTTGGAAAACTAAGACAAAAAGATCTCTTGAGCTCAGGAGTTCGAGACCAACCTGGGCAACACAGGGAGATCTCATCTCTACAAAACAAAAACAAAAACAAAAACAAAAAACGTATATAGATAGATAGATAGATAGATAGATAGATAGATAAAATAAAAGTAACTGTGGTTCCAGCTACTCAGAAGGCTGAGCTGGGATAATCACTTGAGCCTGAGAGATTGAGACTGCAGTGATCATGTCACTGCACTGCAGCCTGAGTGACAGAGAGCAACTGTCTCAGAAAAATAATAACAATAGTGATACACTCAGAATCTGTCAAAGTATGAAATTCAACTTTGCTTTTTATCTATGCCTATGAAATAATACTATTCTTATTGAATGATTAAGCATACTGAGGAACAGACTGATAGTCTACATGGATATTCAAAACTTGTGAGTATAACATACCTAAACCTACATGACAATTCCAACTCTGTATTTCTAAAACTAACACACAAACATAAGAAAAAAACAAACTATGGTGGTCAACATTATTTTACTTTATAAAATAAAATAAATTCTGAAATCTACTGATGACAAAATAAATAAAATTTTAAAGTCGACTGTGGTTTTTGAAATTTTGAAAGCTGTAATTTTTCAATAATATTCATAGGCTCAGTGCTGGCAGCCCTTGTCATTTGCTCTTTCTAAATTTTTCTCATGGATAACTGAGTTCAGGGCACAGCAAATTAAGTAAAAATAAATTATTTTTAAAAATAACAAATAAATCATCCCTGAGCAGTAACTCCAGAGGCTTTTTGACAAGAAATAGTCAATTTGAAATTTTCCTAATTGGTTGTCTTTGGAGGAGTCTTACTTGCTTGATTCACATTTTGTACCATGTTCCAAACAGGTATTATTGGGAAGTGGCTGAGGTTAGAATTCATGACATATGGTTGTGTGATTGCGTTTTTTTTTTTTTTGTAAAATATTTGCAGCAGAGTTTTTAAAGCACCTTTATGTGGTGAGATTGGAGATACTGTGAAATAAAACTGTGCTTATTTTTTGAAATTCAGTTTCCCAAATGTTTAGTTCTAGAATAGAATTAAAGCCTGAATTTTGTTCTTGAGGTTTCCGAATTCTCCTCTGGTAATATACCATCCAACCACACTGGAGAGTAATGGCCAGTACATCTTGTCACTCAACCCTTTGGTGACCACTGAATATCTTCTAGACTGGCTTCATAGTACACCAAAAGACAGAAATGGCCCACCTGCATAATCCTGGGAAATTCTAAAAACAACAATAGGAAAGACAGTAATTTATGTACTGAATGCTCCTCTGTCCTATTCAGCACATTTTTTAGAGTATGTCATTTTCTAAAGCACTTTGACAGGTCACTTTTAATGAAATCAAAGCTTTTAAGGGGAAAGGACTGATGATATTGCAGCCCTGATATTCTCTCTCTTCCAGATGGGCACAGTGTTAGCTGCCTAACTTCGCACAGTATTAGCTGCAAGATGCATGAGTTCCAAAATGATTCTAAGTGTTCATTTAACATGAGGCTTCCTTTGAGAAAAGGCTGCCAGTGGTGCATAATTGTGCCAAATGTGCAGCAGTTTCATAATGTGGGCTGTAATCCACTAGGAACTAAATCCTGCTATTACTTTCTTTAGGGAGACTTCTAAAATCCTACTCTTCTTATTGTCAATAGTAACCTGGAGTAGTTAGAGGTTACTGGAAATCTCCTTTAAAAATTGCTGCATATATGTTGAAGCTTTCTTAATGTAAGTCACAGTAATGTGTTTATCAATTGGGCTACTGCTAAAGCCACAAGATGGGGCATCCAACACATTTCTTCTCTCCTAATAAGTTATTCCTTTATTTTGAGTATTATGACTTTAGTTATAATTTAACCTTAAAAATTAAAAAATTATTGACTTCAATAACTGGAATATTTTTGCATACTAACAAAAAAAATCCTTTTCCATGGTATCAGTGATACAATGGGATCTAGTTTTATGAAAATGTAAAAGTGTGCAGAAGCATGTCTTTCCTATGGAGATTTCAGTTCACCACTCATATATTTGTGTGTGTGTGTGTGTGGACGTGTGTGTGTGTGTTGCATTGTTGACATTCACTCATCTAAAGAACACACCCTGCAACCATTTCCCAGAGCACAGCCACATTCTGTAACTGTTCAGGCAGGAAGCGAAGGCCTCCTCATCGAACTGAACCAACCAGGGGCCTTTAAAGGAAGCAGAATGCAATTACCCAAATTGAAATTTGTCCAGGACACTGGAGCTAGCATCTTCACTCTTCCAGAAAGTACCAGAACTCTGGTTTTATGTCTTATCTGAAAGTTGATGCCTACCGTCAAAAAGTGTCTTGCATCCATATACCATTAGGCAACCCAGAACTGAAGCGGCCATTTTTTTGGGGGAAAAAAAAATCTGTACAAGTAGTGTATTGTGCAACCAGGATTCATTGAGACAGTTGCTTTATTTATTTATTTTATTTCATTTTCAAAATTTCTGTGGGTACGTAGCAGGTATATATATTTATGGGGTATGTGAGATGTTTTGATACATGCATGCAATGTGAAATAAGCATGCCATGGTGAATGGAGTATCCATCCCCTCAAGCATTTATCCTTTGAGTTACAAACAATGCAATTACAGTCTTCAAGTTACTTTAAAATGTAAAATTAAGTTATTATTGACAATAGTCACCGTATTGTGCTATCAAATTTGCAAGTCCTATTCATTCTTTCTAACTATATTTTGTACCCATTAACCATCTCCACCACCCCTATATATATTTTTTTAATTTTTTAATTTAATTTTTTTTTTTTTTTGAGATGGTGTTTCGCTCTTATTGCCCAGGCTGGAGTGCAATGGCCCAACCTTGGCTCACTGCAACCTCTGCCCCCGGGGTTCAAGCAATTCTCCTGCCTCAGCCTCCCAAGTAGCTGGGACTACAGGTACACACCACCACACCTGGCTAATTTTGTATTTTTAGTAGAGATGGGGTTTCGGCATGTTGTCCAGGCTAGTCTTGAACTCCTAACCTCAGGTGATCTACCTACCTCGGCTTCCCAAAGTGCTGGGATTACAGGCACGAGTCACCATGTCTGGCCTGTTTTATTTTTTACAAGAGTAAAACACAGATCATGATTTTTCCCCGCAGACCAACTCACAGCTCCCTTTCTTATCTCAAAGGTCAAAAAATATGTTGCATGTAAATGCCTATGATTTATCATGAAAATTAACCCTACCTCTTACCAAAGTAAAAACAAACCTGAGCAATAACTTTATTCTGTATGTTTTCACATAATTTGTATCTAGGTATAGCACATTTTTAATTTCTGCTATTAATTCTCCTTCCACACACCATCAAATAATTAATATATTAATGAATTTATTATGCAAGCATTGTAGTAACAAATTCAAGATAGAAATTCAGAATTACCAACATTAATAGAGAGGCTGTATGGTAGGTGTCTCATTACAGATTGAAGAGGATCTTCTTCATAACATGTAGTAAAAATAATTATTTGATTCTACTCAGTTATAATCTAAATATATATCAATTGATAAAAATGATATTTCAAAATTTCTAGAGAGAGTACAATTTCAGTATATTCTTCAAATAGACCTAATGAATGCATCTTTGAAAAAGAAAAAGGCTTAAAGCATTTTCTAGTAGCTTTAAATATTATAATAAGATTTGGTTCTTATTAACTGAGGAAACATTAAAGGAAAGGTAATTGTCACGTTAGTTAAAAGGAATGATAATGTAATTCAATTTACCAGTGTAATAGTTTTCAGTTTAAGTTTTATGTTTCAAATATTACACAATTACCTTAGTCTTTCTACTTGTGAGTAGAATTTATTTTTTCATTTATCTTTATACTCGTAGAACTAATCCCAAAGTTACTCTTAAATGTACTGCCCAAGCTTTTCTATTTTTGTTTGGGTCAGAGGGTCAGAACACTATTCTCCCGAGGTCAGGGTCACCCTCATTAGCGTTGCTCTGTTCTGAGGTCACCCATTACGCTTTTCGTCCTGAGAAGCCTGGGGTGCCTGGAAGGAAAGGCAGATGGACCCAGAAAAATCTATCACAGCCATAAGTGCCCCGACTAATGGTAGGTCAGGACTGCCATTTTCATATACAAAGAGTAGCATATTATGACTCTTCAGCTTTTATATTCTTCTCAAATTACCTCATTAGAAAAAAAAATGCATATAAGTCAACAAGAAGCCAAAAATTATTCAGTATATTTCTATTTAAAAAGTAATGCTTCTTCAATATAAAAGGAAGTTTTTTAAAACGATTAAATTTAAAAGGCAATAATTTATAAAAGTTGAATTTAAAAATTTTTACAGAATATTTAGTGATATGAAGAAATTCTCATAATGTAATTTTAACTAAATTTTGCTCACAATAAAATGTTAGATTGAGTAGAAATTTTATATACATATTATGATTCCAAGACAATACTCCATATTACTATACACTTAAAGGAAACACTCAGTAGGAGAAGCAAGACGAACATACAAAAAGCTGAGGAACAAGGAATAGGATAAGAGGAGAAAAAGAGAGAGAAAAGTTGGGTTGGCAGGGTGGTGAGAAGTGATTGTAAATGATACAATTTGACACCCTGGATCCAAGTGTGTCTGAAGTATGCCTGATTTACTCCTAGAATTTTAATTACATGAAACTATAAGTTTTTGTTTTGTTTTGTTTTGTTTTCTTAAGTTGATTTAAGGACCCCAAAGAGTCCTTACTAATACATCTGACAATACCTCAGTGAATAGATAATTAACTAAACAAATAAATTACGCAATACTTCAAAATTTAAAGCATGGGTATTCATGCTTGCACAATGTCTTGAGATTCCAGCGTGTATGTACATCTTATAGAGGAAAAAATGAATTTATTTCATTTAACAAAATGAAAAAATATACAGTCAATATTTTTAGGATTATAATATTAAAGAACATGTTTAATGATTAATCAAAAATATAATAGAAGCATTTTATGTAGTAGTGCTGTTCATTAGATATTTTGAAAAGTTTAGAAATCATCAATTTGGATTGGCACCATGGCTCACGCCTATAATCCCAACACTTTGGGAGGCCGAGGTGGGTGGATCATGAGGTCAACAGATCGAGACCATCCTGGACAACATGGTGAAACCTCGTCTCTACTAAAAATATAAAAATTAGCTGGGCATGGCGGCGTGTACCTGTAGTCCCAGTTACTTGGGAGACTGAGATAGGTGAATCACTTGAACCCAGGAGGCGGAGGTTGCAGTGAGATGAGATTGTGCCACTGTACTCCAGCCTAGCAACAGAGCAAGACTACGTAAAAAAAAAAAAAAAAAAAAAAAACAATTTACTTAGTCAATGTACTGAACGTTTGCTGTATGACAGACACTGTAGACACAGAAGGTACAAGGATAAATTAGAGACTTGACAGCACAGGAAGAAGTGCAGCCTAGAGGGGTAGAAACAGGTAAGGAAAGGTCAAAGAATAAGGAAGTCTCACCCAAAATCTGACACCGTGACCTAACAGGCATCTTGCTTATGATAGATAGGAAGATAGAAAGATAGATAGAAAGATTAAATCAAAAGATAGATTATAGCCAAATAGATTTAAACAATAGTTATGCCCATTTGATACATAAATTTTTAAATACATTGCTGTTTGCCCTCCTAGATAGTCTGGTAATAATTCTTTCCACTTCAAAAGTATTTTTTAAAATATATAGTACTTTACATGGAGCTTTTAGTTGTTTTCAAACACTGTAACATTCCAAAGTGAAGTTCCCATGAAAAACACTCTTCATTTGCTCCTTCTTTTTGACTGGATAAAGGAAAGGTCTCAGATGAATAAGGAATAGAGAAAGGGAAGCTGTAGAGAGGTAGGTGGACCTGGAAGTTTTCCTGGGCCATTCCCGGCTGCTGTTTGCATGGAAGAACTGTCACAATTCTGAAAGGCACCTGGAGATTGAAGTAGTATTCCTCTGTGATGTCTGAAGTTTCTGGAAATACATGTTGTCTCCTTTGTAAAGGGCTAAAGGATTTGCTAACATTACTCTGCAGATTGTTGATCTCAGTTCTCAATATAAGAGTATCAGATTTATAAATAACGTAGTAGGTGGCAATGATAAAGCAGATCTCTTTGCTGCCATGTCACTTTGAAAACATCAGCTAGCATTTTGGATTGGACTTACAGGTTCTTCCTCCCTACATGATGAACCCATCCAGTGTTCTTTCTCTTTCCATTCCATTTGCTGCTCAGACACCAGCAAATTATGACACTATATGGATGCCTTTCTTCTGAAACTACTGAACTGGGGCCCAAGATCTTTCACTTTCAAAGCTCTGGCTGAGTTTGCAGAATTGTCAATGCATGTTAAGAAAATTTCCAGGAAAACAGTTCTCTGGAGGATTCCCGTAAAATACTGTAATTAGTTCTACTTAAAGGGAAGGTAACCCAAGCAAAAATAACAGACCATTAGAATGAGGAAAGTAAAATCTAGAAATCAAAGCAGAGGAAACACATTCAGACAGTAAACTCTTCTATTTTAGTAAGTTCTGTGGAAAAGCATGATTAAGGTAATCAAAAACTGAATTGCCAAAAGGGGTGGATCCAGCACATGTGTGCTCTAATGATTGTATAATTAGGGAGGTCCTCTTTAAGAATAATCACACAAACTTTTGAATACAAAATTTAAAATTGTTGTTTATTTATGAAAAATGAGAAATGAAATCACAACAACAAGTTTAAAATTTTCAAAAGCTGGCTAAAAGTATACCTGCATGCCAGCTTCAACAACATCTCAGTAATCTACTTCTGATTCCAAAAGATCTTCCAGGAGCATCCTAAGCAATTCTCTATTCTCAGTGACATTCTTCTCATATCCTAGCTTTTCCTTGAAAGCAAGTCTTTTCTATTCATATTTAAATGTACTCAAGCCTCTTTTAGCCTAGCTGCTGCTGCTGCTGCTGCTGCTGCTGCTGCTGCTGCTTCCTCCTCTTCTTCTTCTTCTTCTTCTTCTTCTTCTTCTTCTTCTTCTTCTTCTTACTATACTTTAAGTTCTGGGGTATATGTGCAGAATGTGCAGGTTTGTTACATAGGTATACATGTGCCATGGTGGTTTGCTGCACCCATCAACCTGTCATCTACATTAGGTATTTCTCCTAATGTTATCCCTCCCCTAGCTCACAACCCTATGATAGGCCCTGGTGTGTGGTGTTCCCCTCCCTGTGTCCATGTGTTCTTATTGTTCAACTCCCTCTTATGAGTGAGAACATGCAGTGTTTGGTTTTCTGTTCTTGTGCTAGTTTACTGAAAATGATGGTTTCCAGCTTCATCCATGTCCCTGCAAAGGACGTGAACTCATCCTTTTTTATGGTTGCATAGTATTCCATGGTGTATATGTACCATATTTTCGTTATCCAGTCTATTATTGATGGGTATTTTGGTTGGTTCCAAGTTTTTGCTATCGTGAATAGTGCCTCAATAAACATATGTGTGCATGTGTCTTTATAGGAGAATGATTTATAATCCTTTGGGTATACACCCAGTAATGGGATTGCTGGGTCAAATGGTATTTCTGGATCTAGATCCTTGAGGAATTGCCACACTGTCTTTAGTCTAATTTTTAATAAATTTCTTATGACCCGCATCCCCCTCCTAGTAGGACTCTAACACTCTTTACAACGAAACTCCCGACTGACACTATTTCTGGTCCCCTTTGACTCAAAAACCCTCTGGAACCTGACCTCTCCCTTCAGCAAAATAGCTCTTTCTAAGATCCACCTGAGAATAACAATAGCCTTAATATCAAAATAAATCTTTGTCTTCACCTAACTTTTCAGCATAATTTGTTCTGGCAACATTCCCTCATCATCCAAAACATTTCTTTCTTTTGTGGTGGCAAACGTTGCTCGTCTTTCTCATATCTCTCTGGCTACTCCTTTTCATTCTCTTTTCTTAGCTTCCTATCTTCTGCTCAGTTATTAAATGTATGGATTCCTCAAGTCTCAGTCTTAGTCCTCTTTTTTTTAATTCTATTTTCTCTCTCTAAAAATCTCATTTAAGTCCATAGTTTCAATTGACATCTGTAAAGATTCACAAGTTTATATGCCGGCCAGATTTTAGACATCTTCATTTGGTATCTCAATACCTCAAACTGTGCTGAGATCTTCACCATCAGACCTAACTAGTGATACCCATCCTTTCAGGTCCCAGTGTTAGCATTCCACGAGCCAACGCTGACACCTTCCTTTCTATTACATCCAAATCCAGTTCATCATCAAATCCTGTTAATTACACCTTTTAACTATTTCCTCAATTTGTACATGTCTCTTCATATCCACGTCACCATCATCTAATCCAGGTCACCATCATCTCATAAATGAAGTCCTATAATAGCCTACTAAGAATTTTCCTATATCCTGTCTTTGTGCCTATTTTAGTCTGGGTTCTCTATAGAAACAGAAAGGAGATATATTTAAATTCATTGCATATGTAAATATGTATATTCATATGTAATATGAATATAAATATATGTGTATATTCATACTTATATAAATAAAGAGATTTACTATAAGGAATTGGCTCACATGATTTTGGAGAGTGACAATCCAAGATCTGCAGTCTGCAACCTGTAAACCCAAAAGAGCCAATGGTATAGTTTCAATCTGAGTCAGAAGGCCTGAGAACCAGGGCAGCAGATGAAGTAAGTTCCAGTGTGACTGCAGACCGATGTGCCAGCTCAGATTGTCAGAGAGAGCAAATTCTACCTTACTCAGCCTTTTGTTCCATACAGGCCATCAAGGGATTAGATGAGGGACATCCACATGACAGAGGGCTGTCTGCTTTACTAATTCTACTGATTTCAGTGTTAATCTCATCCAACAAGGCCCCCATGGAACACTCAGAATAATGTTTCACCAAATATCTAGATATGCACTGGCCTAATCACGCTAACTCGTAAAATTAACTGTCATATCACGTACAATCTAATCACCATAGAGTTGTAAAACAGATGTCTCTAAACTACAAATATGATCACTCACTCTCTGCTTAAATAATTTCAATAATTATTTCATAAGTTTCAGGTACCGACTCAGGTCCTTCCAGTGACCTGTGACCTCCTCCCACATGGACTGACCTCTGCTTACCTTGACATATTACAAATCTGTTGTCCTGGATCTCCTTGTTCTAGACTTACTGGACATCTTTCACATACTGCACACTTTTTCATTCCTCCTGCAGTCAGCCTTTGTGCTCTTAAATTCTCTTTGGAATGCTGCTCATTCCCACGCAGTAATGGAATCTCAGAAAAAAATATTACTTCCTTGGGCAAGCCTCCCTAATTTCTGTCCCTACATCACCACCATCATCACTACAATGTAGGTGAGGTTTCTTTATTATCCACTGTAATAGAATAATTTTATTTTCATAATGAGCAGCTAACTTTATTAATATATGGTATTGCTAATCAAGAAAAATGACCAAGGGAAGACTCAATCATTTTAGGAGGTTGATTTGCCAAAGTTAAGGATGTGTGCCTAGGACACAGGTCTGTGCCTTTCTCTGAAGATGATGTTGAGGCCTTCAGTATTTAAAGGGGAAAAGGCAGGATATTGAAAAATACACAATTTTTACGTGAGGAGAGGTTAGGGAAAACAGTCATTTATGCCTTTGTCTGGTGGCAGACAATACAGCAGAGGAAACAATCAGATATGCATTTGTCTCAGATGGGCAGAGGGATGAATTTGAGTTCTGTCTGATGTCCCTGCACCTGTGAAGATAAGCGATCAATTTACATTGCCACGGTGAACTTTAACAGAAACACTGTAGTGTAAAGATCTTGGGACCCACAGGAAATTCCTGTGGGCCAAATGTGAGGGAAGTATGTAACTCTTTATCTTTGTAACTATCTTATTTAGGAACCAAAATGGAAGGCAGATTTGCATGACCCAGTCCCCAGCTTGACATTTCCCTTTGGTTTAGTGAGTCTGGGGTCTTGAGATTTATTTGCTTTTCACAGTATTGATCTGACAATATCTGACAATATCTTTTACTCAGTTGAGAGCTTTATGAGAGCAAGAACCAATTATAAATGCACTTTCCATTATATCACTATCACCTAACAAATTGCTGCACTGATATTAACCTAGTCAATAAACATATGTTGAATGTGGAATAAAGTAGACCCTCAGCCCTTACTTCCACCAGAAAGCCTGGCTCTCCATTCTTTAAAAAATGAATACCCCCAACTCTTGCAAGAATTGTTCCAGGTCACAGCTTCCATCCTCCTCCACACTAACTTCTTCGGATTCTGAAATTCTTGATATCTGCACTTGGTTGATCCTTCCTTGTTTTCTTTGTTTGAAATTGGAAATTTCTTTTTATATCATTTGTTTTTAATATTAACCTAAAAATTCTTATGAAATGTCACTTCTTATAAATGTCTCCTCTTCTCCCAGAGTCTGTCTATAATTTGAGGCTCCAGGGGTTGTGCCCACCAGCCAGCTTGAGTTCTAGCACCTCAGGGAGTAGGGCACCTCCAGGCTTCCCACCATGCCCAGAGGAAATATCAGATAGATGTAACTGGGAGCAGAGATTTCCAGTTGGTCCTACAGGCTTGAATTACTGAGATCTGCCCTTCCTAGCCTAGAGATAAACACACAAAAAAAATACAATAAAAATGTATTTATCTCTCCTTTGGGCTCCATCATCACCAACCTGTCAGATCTTGTACTCCTTTCTAGGCTAATGTACTAATATATACTAATGGAAAAATATGGTTTGATTTAAACAGAGATGCTCTGGAAACAGCATTTGAAGTGAAAAGATCTTACAGCATTCTTTATTTCATGTGTTCTTTCTTTTATGTGTGTTGAGATTTTTTTTTAGATACCTAAGGTAGCTTAAATAATTAATTAGACTCTTCAAGAGTTAATGTCAATTCTAAAAGATTCTCCCAGAAGATGGTATACTACCAGAATTGAGCTCATGAAAAGGCACAGTGTTCTGTATACTGTACAGAAATAAATAGGACGCAACATCTGCTCTAGACAACTTGCCTCTACTATTAAGGAAGCCTATGTAACTATGGGGAAATAGGCAATGATGTCTTGGTCATTCAGCACTTCACAAGGTTTACTTTAGTGACAACCCTGCACATAAAATTAAAGCATCCTATATATTAGGCTGCAGACCTTAAGAAGTCTTTGGAAAACATTATAACTTTGTGGGTTTTAATGAGTTAAGTCAATAAAATAATTGAAGTAGGCCTTCTAGGGAAACAACTACTTTTGTTCAATTAGTCCTTGTAAGTAGCTTTTCATGGAGTAACACTGTGTTTCAAAGTAGCATGCAAATGTTTATTTTGATTGCTACTTATTCCTTTAGGTAGCTACAATGTATAATAAAATAATAAGAATTTTCATTTATTTAAGCATTATGTCAGGGATGTTGCACTCTGAGCTTGAAATGTATTAGCTCATTTACCTACTTAATAATTATTTGCATTAGGAGCAATATTATGACAATTTTACAGCTGAGGATACTGAGATTAAGTATCCTGCTCAAGATTACTTAGTTACTGGTGGTAACTGAGATTTGAAACAAAGTATTTGACCAGTGGTCCTCAACTGGGGACAAATTTGGCAATGTTCAGAAATGGCTTTAGTTGTCACTACTTGGGGAGTACTACTGGTATCTAGTGGGTAGAAGATTCATATTAAATTGATCATGAAAGGGACACTTGGTTCAGTTTGAGAGCTGAAACAAGAAAGCAGTGTGTTGCATTGTTTGACCTCAATTGGGAATGTCCATGTCCACAACTAATAATTTTGGGGTTACAAATAAATTCTTTCAAGTATACAAATTCACAAATAAAGAATCAATGAATAATGAGAATCTGCTGTACCTCACTGACTGTCCATAATACACTTTTATGCTCAAGGAAACATTAATACTAAGTCTTGTAAAGTAGTTCATTTTATTTTTTTCTATACTTTTTGTAGCCTTGTTGATTTGCCTAAAGATATTAGTTAATAGCATAGTGTTATAGGTCATAATTTTAGAAATTATTTAAATTGTTTACTAGGCCACAATCTCGCTTTTTCCATTTCAATCTATCTTCAAGAAAAGTGGTTCTCAATTGATGATACAAGGTAGACTTACCCACAGAGTTTTATAAAGATACAGATGTTTAGGCCTTACTCTTTATTTACTAAATCTATTTACTTCATATTCTAGGTATATTTTTTGTATATTATGTATACAATGTTTCAGAATTATTCATTTTGAAAATTATGTTCATTTACTTTTATAAATCAGGTGTAACATACATTGAATTTTTGAAAATGGGCTTATCAGTTATCTCTAGAGATAGTTTGTCTAAAATTGTTTTCAGAATGGCTTTCTTTTTATACTTTGTAGGCTGCAGAAACAACCAACATTTGTTGTCACTTACAGATCCTCTTTATGAACTCTCATTAGTCCTTTCACATTTGAAAAATTTCAGTAGTAGATTAGCAATAGCCATTAAATCTCTATAATCTACAAATAGTCTTTATTTTACTCAGATGCTTATCTGATGTCTCTTCTATGAGTTATCAGTTTTTTGTTTTTTTTTTTTTTTTTTTTGGTATTCAACAAAAAAAGACTTTGACATGGACAGGAAAGTCCTTTACCTAATGTTGAAACACCATGAAAAAGGGCTATTGCAGGTTTTTCATATTATTGGCAATTCAAAGAAAAGACTCTTGGGTAAAGGCTTCGGATGGCATCACTTACACAACATTCAGGCTGAGTTGAGTCAAAAACAAAACAACTTCACAAGACTTATAACCCAAAATCTAATGAAACAAACAATTTAATCAATTCTGTTTTTGTTATCTGAAATGAAACACTTTAAAATAACATCTATTTCCATTGGGCCCTCCAGAAATTCTTCAGCTTCTAACTTTTTTATGTTAATTCAGTTACTTACATATGTTCAGTAAGAATCTGTTCTCATTCCTACCAAGATATAATTTTTAGTATTGACTATGCAACCAAGGCTTCACCTGGAGTGTTATAATTGAGAATAATGCTCATTTAATCAGACTGACAAGCAACTTTTACAGAACTATAATTTACTTTACCTATGAAGCTGATGCCTACAAAATCCTCTCAGGGAAACTACCTGGCACCTGGCTATAGAGTCACAGTTACGGATGGTAAGAAAGGTTACTATCAGGCATGCAAAAATAAATAAATAAATAAATAAATAAATAAATAAATAAATAAAACTACAAATATTTTGGGGACTTGAAGAGGAAGAGGAGAGAAAATTCATCCAAATATACATGTACTACAGGTGAAATCTGGTATAGATAGTCTTCTGAGGCTTGGTTTCCTACCTTCAGAGTAGTAAGAGAGGATTTTAAAATTAAAATCCAACCTGATATTCTTTATGACAATTTCTAGAAATAAGTTAACCTTCTGATTGCTCAATACTTTATGGATGTGGACTTCACTCTTGCTGCATATATGAAATAATCAGGCTAAATATAATGAGACAATTCTTATTTTGTGAAAAAGAATAATCTTTCTTTGAGTTTATTAAGATCACAATGAAGAGAAAAATTATTGAAGACTTTGAGGCTGGGTGTGGGGGCTGACACCTGTAATCCTAGCATTTTGGTAGGATGAGGTGGAGGATTCTGTGAGCCTAGGAATTCAAGACCAGCTTGGGCAACATAGGTAGACCCTTTCTCTACAAAAAAATTAAAATTAGAGAGGCGTGGTGGCTCATGCCTGTAGTCCCAGCTACTCGGGAGGCTGAGGCGGGACAATTGCTTGAGCCCATTAGATTGAGGCTGCGGTGAGCTGTGATCATGCTTCTGCACTCCAGCCTGGGTGACAGAGCAAGATCCTGTCTCAAAGAGAAAAAAAAAAAAAAAAGACTTTGAAGTAGAGGATAGAAATTACTACATATCTTTTCAATGGAGAACACCATAACATCTGAGGATTAACTCATCCAGTAGGAGTGTGCACTTTACTCTGTCTTTGACTAGGCTATTTTACAAGTTTGTAGAAATAGGCATTAACTTATCTAAAACTAATGGTATTACAACTAATTTCTGTCTATAAATATATAAACTGTATCTGGTGAAATGCATGTGACCAGTGTATATTAACATGTGCATAGTGACCAATTTTGCCAGTTCTGAATTCATTCATAAATATATTTCAATATTTCTTACCTGACTATAAACTTAGAAAAAATTAAATATTTTTGCCTGTGTTATTCTCTCATTGATTAAGTTAAAATCTTTGACATATGCTAAATGTATATTATATGAGAGTCATGACACCTTTTTGTTAGAAAGTTATCTTCTAACTTTTCCTACTCAAGAAAATGATCTGTTGAGTTTTTGAAAACTGGAAACAGTAAACAATCTATTGCTAAAGCAACATAATGAATGAAAGTTAAGAAAATTAGCTTCACATTATTGTCATGATTCTGGAATTACTTATTTTTTCACTATTTATATGAATGTGCAGGTTTTTACAGTTTCAAGTGCATATCATCATGAGTACAGAGAAGGCTTCTCAGATCTATTTGATAATAAGAAAACAGATATTCTTACAATACCATTGATATGACATCAGAATTTGAGTATAGAAAATATTTATCAAGTGGTTAATGAAAAAAATAGTGGTAAACATGCTTAATGAATAGAGAATGTGCATTAGACAGAATAAAAGGTACATGCTTAAAAGGAAGCCATGAAGATATACTGCCAGCTACAGATATTTATGATAGCATAGATATGTCTATTTGGGCATAAATCTGAACTATATCTCCTGGTCTAGGGCAGTAAGAAAATAGCCCTAGAGATTGTCAATAATTTCAAGGACAACGTATTACAATGGCATGGAAGCAATAAAGAGTCTGATATGAAGAAGCTTGAGTCGGTAAAGTAGGTGGTCCTGTGAGGCTGAAGGACAATTAAACTCAAGGTCTCAAATTTCAAAGTATTTTTCCTGTATTTTAAGGACATGGAGACACTATGCTTTCCCATGGTCACTCATGCTACAGTCCTGTCCTTTTTGTCATTAAAGAGCAAAGATCAACTATACTAGCAGTGGAAATTTGCATATACGCATTTTTATTTCACTGACACTGACAAAAAAGACATAGTTGAACCTCCAGTAGTCGCTGATAGTGAACTGTGCAAAATATCTTTGCTATTCATTCATACTTTGGTATAAATAAGCTAGACATATGTGCCACCATTCTAATAACCACAGTCTTATCCATCCCCTCCCTCTACACTGACAGTTTACATTAAATATAATCACTGTCATGTAGTTCCATGGTGTCAGATAGGGGAAACGTGGAGGATGGAGATCTTGTTTCTACCAGGAGGAAGTGACAAACAGACTGAGCAGAATTCAAAGATAAATGATAAGATTAAGAGAAATACACAAGCAAGAACTTTTTGTTCTGCTGTTGAAGGATAAAACTATCTGAAATGAAGAACAAGCAAATATTTAAATAATCACAAAAGACAAAAATGTGCTTGTTATGGGGTCAGGATTCTACTGAAGCAATAAAGCTTTCTTTTAGAGGGGATAATCAAGAAAGATCGCCTGGTAAAAGTTAAGTTATATGGATATAATTATGAAGTTAGAGAAAACACAATAGTCTAATAAATAGAGTAAGATACTTACTATAGTACAGGTATTTCCTCAGATCATTTGCTGTTTTTCAAGGGAAAATGAGTCATTGCTAACAAGATACATTGTCTATTTTTTGTTTTTTTGTTGTTGTTTTTTGTTTGTTTTTGAGATGGAGTCTCACTCTATTGCAGAGGCTGCAGTGCAGTGGTGCAATCTCGGCTCACTGCAACCTTCGCCTCCCAGGTTCAAGCAATTCTCCTGTCTCAGCCTCCTAAGTAGCTGGGACTACAGGCACGTGCCACCACATTCAGGTAATTTTTGTAGTTTTAGTAGAGATGGGATTTCACCATATTGGCCAGGCTGGTCTCAAACTCCTGACCTCGTGATCCTCCCGCCTTGGCTTCCCAAAGTGCTGGGATTACAGGCTTGAGTCACTGCGCCCAGCCACATTGTCTATTTTCCACTTTCCCAGGACTGAAAAGACCTTGCCTGAAAAGTACCTCCAATACTATGGAATCTGGCTAATGAGCCATAGGAATTTTAAATGAGCCCCCCTGTCTTTTAGTTAAATTTAGCGCAATTTACATATAAAGATAAATAAGAAAATATTTGTAAAGATTAAGAGGACACACAATTTTGATGGCTTGGAACCTGTTTCAGAATAATGGTTGAAAGTTTTAAACATGCCTTAAGGGATAGTTTTCAGCAATGAAGATATGGAGAAGGAGGAAGGCAGAAAACTTAGATCATCTTTCTGAGTCTCTGGGAACGAAGTAAAGAAAATTCCTGCAAAATTCCAACTGGAAAAAGGAATAGAGAGTACTGGTGCATCTACACTACAGCATGGGATTTATATGAAGTAGTATGGATAGAATTTCTGCTAATACAGTTTCACTACAGCATAAACTCTAAGGACAGCATTAAAAGGCTTGGCTTATTTTATGTATGTCATAATTCAATTCTTCAAATAGTGGGCACTATAATATGATAGACACTTTGCTATGCAGTAGTAATATAATACAGAATAAGACAAGGTCTTTTCTTCTAAAGAGGTCAGAATAGATTGCATTGCAAAGCTTTAGCATTTTATGGAATGTTTTAAATTGAGA
This sequence comes from Papio anubis, assembly GCF_008728515.1. Taxonomy (NCBI): domain Eukaryota; kingdom Metazoa; phylum Chordata; class Mammalia; order Primates; family Cercopithecidae; genus Papio; species Papio anubis. Next base: position 143,963,065 of record NC_044977.1, read on the forward strand.
GTTTCTCAACAGAGAGTACTGCTTTGTCACGATTAGGAGACCTAAAATAAGACTTCCTAACATAAGAATTATTTCATTAAAACAGGACAAAAATTACAGAATAAATTATAGTTCTGCAAACTGAATCAATTTGGCTTCCTCAAAATGCACTATAATGTCTTTATTTTTCTCATTTTTGTCACAGACCAGTAAAAAATTCAAGAACTCCACTAATTTAAGAATCACCAACTTTGACATATAAAAAGAATTTGCAGTGTTATGTGTCCTCTTCTTTCAAAAGGAAGCACACGTCTCATCACTGAGTGGACAAGGAGAAGGAATGGAACACACAGACACAGACATGCCCATATATCATCTACCAAAAGGAGAAGTACGATAACAAAATCCAATTTTAAAATGGAACATACTTCCTGGGGATTCTCTATCCACTTTTAATATCTCCATGTGAATTATTAATCAAATAATTCTGTAACATCTTGATAAGATCTGATACACTAGTGGAATTTACATTTTTATTGGGGGAACAGGGAAAGGTTATTTTTGATTGGGACATAACTATTGAAGGCTGAGTCTGAATGTGTTTTAGGATGTGAGAACAGCATGTGGTTGTAGGCATCTGGAAGGCAGGTCATAAGAAGAATTGAAAATGAGAAAAGATTGAGGAAAATATTGGGAAAAAGCCAAAGATAAACTCATAAATTCTGACTGCTTTTGTTTTTCTTCTAACGGTAGTGTTCCAACTTACAAAACAAACAAACAAACAAAAAAAACAAAACAAAACTGCCCCCACTGCCCCCACCCCTTTTCTTTTCTTGAGACAGGGTCTTGCCCGGTTGCCCAGGCTGCAGTGCAGTGGTGTGATCTAGGCTCACTGCAACCTCTGCCTCCAGGGTTCAAGAGAGCCTCCCACCTCAGCCTCCGGAGTAACAGAAATTACAGGCATGCACCACCATGCCTGGCTAATTTTTGCATTTTTAGTAGAGACAGGGTTTCACCATGTTGGCCTGGCTTGTCTTGAACTCCTGGACTCAAGTAATTTGCTGCCTTGGTCTCCCAAAGTGTGGGAATTGCAGACCTGAGCCACCTTGCCCAACCCCACACCTTTTATTGATAGGACTTTAAACAAATAAAGTATACCATTGATAAAAATTAAATGGGTCTGGTAGAAATGAGAATAAGCAACCCAATGCCCTAGCTGTAGAAGGTGTGCCCTCAAAAATCATGTCTGCCTATGTTCAAAACCATTGGTTTTGAAAGAGAAATAAAGACTGGAAATAAAGATGGCAATAGGCTGAAACTCAGAGGACTAGAATAAATGTTATGAACTTGGAAAAGGTAAGGAGTCATTTGTGTTCTAAAAACATTTAGTTTTGTAAATACTTACACTTAGCCTGAATTACCCTTAAAGGCTGATGTGGAAATTCTAAGTTAGTAGAATAGAACAGGAGGTTGGATAAAGATGATGAACTGAGCATACAGGAATCCCCCTTATCTATGGTTTCAATTACCCATGGTCCACAATGGTCTAAAAATATTAAATGGAAAATTCCAGAAGACAAGCAATTCATAAATTTTAAATTGTAAGCCATCTTAGTAGCATGACAGAATCTTGTGCTGTCATGTCCCCACCCAGGTTTTGAATCATCCCTTTGTCTAGCATAGCTACACCGTCTATGCTACTGGCCCCTTAGTCATGTAGTAGCCCTCTTGGTTATTAGATTGGCTGTCCTGATATCACAGTGCTTGTGTTTAAGGTCAGTAGTAGCCAAAACCTACGTCATTTACCTGACTTCATTTCATTATGCAAGCATTTTATCTTCTCACATTATCACAAGAAGGGTAGGTACATCTGCAATTCCCGAACACAAAATTCTAGGAGACTTTATTTAGGTTCTTTATAAACAGATATAGGACATGGAAGGGGATAAATGATTAGGAGAATTTTTGAGGAAAAACCTTGAAAGACAATAGAAGAAACTATAGCCAAAAATATTTGCACAAGAGCTGTGGAGGTGGAAGTGGCTCAAGGTTTAGAACCCATACTCAACGCAACAATGATCAGGAATCAGCACTAGTGGAATCTCTAATAATATGAAAATAATTACTCGGAATTCAGCATAGCCAAGCCTCTTGATTCTGATTACCAATTCATAGGTGTGTTTGATGAAGAACTGTTAGAGAAATGATGGGAAGGAAATAATCAAAGAAATAAGAGTATTTCTCATTGCCAAAGAAACAAATCTCAAATTTGAAATGATCTTCATACTAAAAATATTCAAAAAATAATGTTAAAAGCTTGTTTGAAGATTTTTCCCCCAGGCTCTAAAATCAAAATATGTTTGCTGTTATGAACCAAAATATAGACATCTACAAAGAAAAAGTAAACTTCCTATACTTTCCTAGTCCAATACTAGCACCTGCATTAACTAGTGTTAAAGTGATGTGTATTTTTCCACACTTTCTCTATATTCACTTAAAAAAATGCATACCTTCCTGAAGAGTGATTTTTTTTTCTTTTTTATAACAAAAATGGGATTACAGTATGGCATATTTTTCTATTCCTTTTCTTTTCAAATATACTCTGTGCATTGCTCTGGAACCATTGAGAGGGCTGTAAAATAGTTGTTCATTCTGCTTACAATAATCTTTTTCATCATCTTTGGGAAGCTGTCTTTCTCATTTCCTTCAGGTTCAGTTTATATCGTATCTGTAATTTTCCATTATATAACTTTGTTTTATTTTATTCTTAGTACATAATCACTCTCTGAAATATTTTTATTTGTTTACCTGTTTATTTCCCGCCCTCACTAAAATATAACAGTCATGAAAGATACACTTTCCTTCAGTTCCTGCTCTAATGTTAACACTTAAAACAGGACATGAACATTGTAGGGATAAGTTAAATGTTTCCTGAATGAAAAATTAATAAGCTCATTTTTTTATAGTTGCAAAGCATTTCACAGCATGAATATACCCTCATTTATTCAACCTGTCTTCTATTAATTGACAATATAGTCTACTGATTTATTTTTGCCACTTACATAATGCTACAATAACTATTCTTGTACATATTTCCTTAGTTATTTGTGATCTTATTTCCATTTGATAGATACCTTAAAGACAGAGATTGCTTGATTAAAGAGTGTGTGCAGATGTCTGTGTGTGTGGGTATGTATGTGTGTGTATATATATGTGTGTATATACACAAATATCTATGTGTATATATATTTGTTTTATTTTAATGGATACTACCAAATATTTTCCAAAGAGGTCATAGCACTTTACACTTCTTCTAGAATGTATGAGCTCCCATGTTCCCACATCCTCGTTGGCACCCAGCATTATCTATCACACATACTCACACACACACACATTTTTGCCCATCCCATGAGTTAAAAAAGTAGTCTGCTGTTATTGTTTTCATTTCCATTTTCCTAATAGTGAAATTAACATATTTTCATATATTAATGCCTATCTTCCATTAGCATTTCCTCTTCTGTGTCTTGCTGGTTTAAATCACTGACAAATTCTATTGAGTTGTTATGTACTGCTTAACAACATATTTGCTGCTGCTATGTAGACTGCACATAGTTTCTCTCAGTCCCAGACCTTGTTTATACTATCATTTTCCATGAGGTAAGTTTAAATTCTTTTGTAACCAAATCTCTTAACCTTTTTCTGTAATGTTTCCTGTATTGCTTCTGAAGGTCTCCTCCACCACATAGTTATACAAATATGGTTCTGTTTTGCGAATATTGTGCATATTTTACATTTATATCTTTTTTTTTTTTTTTTTTTTTTGAGACGGAGTCTCGCTCTGTCGCCCAGGCTGGAGTGCAGTGGTGCAATCTCGACTCACTGTAAGCTCCGCTTCCCGGGTTCACGCCATTCTCCTGCCTCAGCCTCCTGAGTAACTGGGACTACAGGCGCCCGCCACCACACCTGGCTAATTTTTTGTACTTTTAGTAGAGACGGGGTTTCACTGTGTTAGCCAGGATGGTCTCAATCTCCTGACCGCGTGATCCGCCCACCTCGTCCTCCCAAAGTGCTGGGATTACAGGCGTGAGCCACCGCCCCCGGCTACATTTAGATCTTTAGTCCACCTAGAATTTACTTTTGTGAATGATGTAACAAAATGTTCTAACTGTTTTTATACAGATGAGTAGCTATTCATGCCAAATGTATTTATCAAGCAAACAATGGAATAAAATGCCATATTTATTATATATTAAGTTTCCATGTATACATTTTGAATCTCTGTCAGTCACACTAATCTACTTGTCTGTCTATGTTTTAAAAGGTTCCCCAGAGGCTATGAACTAAACATTTGTGTCACCCAAATCATACGCTAAAACTCTAATCTCCAATGTTATTTGAAAGAGGGGAATCTGGGAGATGATTAGGTCATTGAGGGTAGAGCACTCATAAATGGAATTAGTGTCCTTATAATAAGAGATAAGAGAGTTATAATCTCTCTCTGCTGTGTGAGGATATAGCAAGAAGCATCATCTGCAAACCAGAAAGAGGGCTCTCATAAGGAACTTAATTGGCCAGGACCTTGATTTGGGACCTCACAGTTCCCAGAGCTGTGAGAGATATACTTCTGTTGTTTAAGCCACACAATATAAGGTATTTTTTATTATATCAGCCCAAATTGACTAAGACACTAGGTATTCAGTTTTGCTTACTGTAGCTTTGCAGTAAATTTAAAATTTTGTTGAGTGAGTCTTCTCTCATAAATCATCTACTTTTTAAAGTTTTTGGTAATTTTCTTGTGAAATCTTAAAATAGATTTAACCTATTTAGTAGAGATTCTGATAGACTTTTAAAATTAATTTTATATAATCATTTGGTAATGTTGACATTTTAATGATATTGAGTTGACAATGTAGTTTGGTTCCCTTTATCTATTATTCTTTCTCATGGTATGAACTCTCATTTTAATTCACCCATTCATATGTCCCCCATGCATCTCATCAGCTTCGAGAGATGTTGAATCCTCTGTATCTCCAGGGGTAGGGGAATGTGGCACGTACTAATCAGCATTATCCTATCTCCTGGCCTATGCTGCCAGACAGTCCTATGACCCGATTTGGGCAATGAGACAACAAGAAAGTGATTGTGGGCTTCTGAGAAACAAATTTCCTTACTTCCATAAGGAAGCACCCATATGTAATTTTCGTCTCTAACAAGATCCCAAATGGTGTTTCCCACTGACCACATTGTGAGAAGCAGAGCCCAGCATTGTTTCAGCTAGTTTGAGTTTCATTTTTCCTTCCTTGCAACCAAATGCATCCTAACTGATGTACCATTCAGGAGTGTGTGTGTGTGTTTTTTCAAGGTCATGATTCTTATCCACCAATAAAATTCATTTATGTGTTTATTTATTTATGGAATGTTATACTTTTCTTCATCTAAGTTTTTCTCTTTTCATGGTTATTTCTTAGGAAAGTTACAGATTTTGTTAATTATCATAAGTACTAACAAGTTGTTGCATGTTTGGGGGCTTTTCTTAGTCTGTGTGTAAAACATATATTTAGCTATATTTCATATACCTATTATTTGTGTGTATATATGTGTGTGTGTATATATATATGTATATATACACATAGCCTTTTTTACATTTGTTAAAGTGATAACAGGAGATGAATTGCATTGTAGTTTCTTTGGTTTTCAATATATAAAATCTGTCACATTCAGGATCTTGACAGAAAACAATCGACACACTTTTTCACTAAAGAAAGTTTAGTAGGTTATTTACAGAATAGTTAGCAGGTTTAAAGAAACATGGTTGAGATGGGGAAGCCTTCAAGTGAGAGATTAAACTAAATATTTTCACATATGCAAAGACTTCAGGTTTATTTCCACGCCACTCCCTGAAAAAAGTGGAGTATGTACATTAGCAAAGCAATAGTCTCAAAAAGGAAAAATGTAAGAAACAAGAGAGTAGAGAAAAATAATTCTATAAAATGAATAACTGAATCTGAATAATTGATGACACTAATAAAAATAATATGCTCATAACATTTCTTACAAATTTCACTTACTACAAAAGGACAGTGGTGACAGGTAAGAAAAATGAAGAGACCTGGGCAAGGTTCCCATCTATGGTAGAGAGTAAATTGATATGGCTAAACCTTCATAACAACTGAAAAATATGTTGAAATATGTATGTTAAGATTTGAAGGATATACACTAGGCAAGGAGAAACATAATTTGTAACTTCAACCCATAAATGGAAAAAGAAAACCAGTAACAAGTAATCTTGATGAATCAAATTAAAAGCAGATTAGAAAAGCACAGTAACAGAGCAGAAGAGTATCAGTGATAAACAAAGTAATATGGAAAGGAAATATTAATGCATTTTATAATTCACAAAACATAAATGGATTAAATTCCCCAAGTCTAAGGTTTGAATAAAAAATATAGTTATCTTTCATTTAAAGATAAGTACCATAAAAGTAATGTTATAGAAAGACTGAATATTAAGTAATGGTGATTAAGTACTAGGTAAATGGTAACTCAAAGAAAACAGATATATCAATACTGAGAATGGACAAAAGAGAATTCAAGGTGAAGTACATTCAAAGGGGAAAAAGGATAATGGATGGTGATAACATTATAGGCTAATAAGATACAGCAGTCATGAAACTGCAACATGGCTTTAGAAACTTTTAAAGTAAAAGCTGATGTAAATACCAGGTGAGTGTTTAATTCACCAGTTGAGAATTTCACAGTGGTAGACATTTACACAACCCTTTTAGAAAGTGATTGAGTAAAAGTTAAGAAAGATGTAAGTCAAAGGTAACAAACTTTTTCTGCAAAGAGCCAGATATGAAACATTTTAGACTTGAAGGCCATGTGTCTCTGCCACACAACTGAACTCTGTTATTGTAATGTGAAAGCAACCATTAACATGTGATGTAGGCCCAGCACTTTGGAAGGCCCAGGCAGGCAGATCCCCTGAGGTCAGGCGTTCGAGACCAGCCTGAACAACATGGCGAAACCCCGTCTCTACTAAAAATATAAAAATTAGTCAGGTGTGGTGGCACGCGCCTGTAGTACCAGCTACTTGGGCGACTGAGGCAGGAGAATCGCTTGAACCCAGGAGGCAGTGGTTGCAGTGAGCTGAGACTGCGCCACTGCACTCCAGCCTGGGTAACACAGTGAGACTCTGTCTCAAAAAAAAAAAAAAAAAAGAAGTGTGTGTGTGTGTGTGTGTATATATATATATATATATGATGTAGCTGCGTTTCAGTAAAACTTGGTTTACAGTTATAGATGATAGATGATATGTGGCCTGTCACTGTACTTTGCTAACCTCTGATACAGATAATTTAAATAACAAAACACACACAAAAAAACTGATCATAAATATACAAGGCAATCATTAAAGAAATGGGACTTATGAAATCAACTACTTCCACCCCAAATCAATACACTGTGGAGCTACTCTTTCCCTCTCCTTGGGTGAAATCTATGATTTTTATAATCACTTTAAGAAACTAAAAAAATTCTTCAATCACTTTGACTCACAATGCACACCTAATTCAGTAGCTAAAATATCCAGCTCCTTGCGATAGTTGAAACTCTGAGCCTTATTCTACATTAGAGCTTCTGCCTCACCCCAGGCACCCTATTTCCCGTCTTGATAGGAAGCCTTCAGTGGGAAGGAAAGGAGGGGAGCATAGGCCACTTCTGCAATACTTTCCTTGCTTATGAGTCTATTGCTTCTCCCTCCTACTCCCCGGGCTCTTCCAATGCCACAGCAGGGAAGGGAGGGAAAGTAAGGGACAAAATGGCTTTCTTGATTGATACTGATATAATTATAGCCATGGCAGATGTTAAAACTTATTCTTTCTTTGAGGAGTATATGGGTTCCTTTGGAGACATCTAAAAATTGGTTCCCTTGAGGCATTTAAAAAAATATCCTGTTGTTGGTAGCTCAGGTCCAGAGATGACTTTTTCCTCTTTTCACAGAGGTTGCCTTCCCCTCACCCCAGATAGCCATCTTGAGATGTTTCTAAAATGACCCCTGCTGATCTCTGCGTATGAGTAACACGTAGTCACTGAGCTTAAAGAGTATAAGTACATGAATTGTGATGCTAAACCCCAATTATGGCCACAGTATTCTCTTTGCATCAATAAATGAGGCTTGTTTACTTTGCAAATCTATGAAACCTTTCATAATACAAGTGGGACAGCAGAATGAACATCTGTGTGCTAATATTATCTGGGATTAAAACTTTAGGATTAGTTAATTTACACATAGCCAATCATAGGAAACGTTCAAAAAGGAATCACACACCTGGAGAATAAATCACAGAAAAGGGGTTTCTTGCTATAGATAAGGAAAGCCTTAAGATTCATAGTTCAAAGGCACTTTCTCCCACTGCAGGGTCTCAGCTTCTCTTCTGTTCTCCTAACACTTGAAGAATCTGGCTAGACACTACAGACCTGACTCTGACAATAGTCATTGTACTGGACTCCGTCTATGATGATGATTTATACTGCTGCTGGGAAGAGAAGCATCCCTTTAAAGGAACTTTACCACTACCCCAAATAATACGTGTGTAGTATTATATAAAGAACATTTAGTTGGAACTGACTGGATAATTTCACATGTAATCTCTTTTTCAGTTTATAATCCGATACAAAGTGTGAGTAGTTTGGAAAGCTTGCCTTTGATCAGCTTTCACATGTGACAGAATCAGTGGAGTGAATGTCAAGCTTAGACCACTCCCCACCAATGTAGCCTTAACATCGGGAAATGCACATCTTGGACCCACTGTCAGCGGAAATGCTCTCACTGTAGCCCTCTACTCTGATGCCACAGGAGCTTCATACACTTTACATTCTTTAAATTTCTCAAGAGTGTGTCTGATCAATCTCTCTGAGTATTCTCAGTACAGTCTTTCCCATAAGATACTTGAAGTGAATTTAATGGATATCTCATTCTGACACAGAGGGGTGGGTAGTATTTAATGTCCATCAGTAATTCTTTCCAGAAAAGGCCTCTTTCTCTTGATTTATTAATTTATCTCTGACTGAAGTCTAGGGCTGCAATTTACATGTACAAGATGTTTTTGAAAGTGATTTTTAGGATTTTCTTTGCAAGAGCTGTCTGACTTGGTATATAGTCCCTTACAGTGGAATGTGAAAATACTTACCATTAATTTTTTGTGACCTCAGCCAAACCCGACATAGAAAGAGTTTCAATGTAACATCCTGTTACATAAAAGTGTTTAGTATCCATGGGCATTCCATAAAAAGGATCATGTTATCTTTTGTACAATGAAAATCTCAATGAAAACCGCAGATTCAGAAATCACTCAGGCCACATTTTCAGGCAATAAACTTTTGAAATAAAGACAAATGTTCACTCAGATATTAAGAAGACTTTTTAAAGCAACCCTTGGGTAAATTTGAGAGACCAACGCTAAAATTAAATTCTAATTAGAAATCAACAATGAGAACACTAGCTCATCATGTGAATGTGATTGACGTGCTACACAGAGGGAAATGTATAGTCCTTAAAGCATTTATTAAAAAACAAATAGAACAAATATAAAAGTAAAGACACCCTGGGACAGAAGATAAAAGATATGGCTGAGGCAATGCGCTGTTAGACTACACCTGCACACAGTTGGTTGCCATAGCAACAGTGAGTTTTATTTTATTTTTACAGGTGAACCAAGGGAATGCAACACTAGGGACACAAGGGGCTCAAGACATTATATCTCACTGATCAAGATGACACGGAAATATTGATTTTCCTAAGCATCTGATGGGATAAAACACCAGTGAACACACCAAATTTGGTCAGTATTTTCTCATGTTGCCTACTCAAAGCCACGCTACAGTTGAAAATTAAGTAAAACAGAACATACAAAAGTGAATTTGCAATTGTTTAAAGTGGAATTAAATTGGTTTAACTAAAAGGCCAAACAGATTGCAGTTAAATGAAATGGGGTATCTAAAGTTAAGTAATTCAATTCTAATTCACTTGGTTGTAATAAAACATTTAAATATACACATTATGGATATAAGGTCACCCACTGTTTTGAGTCTCCCAAAAAGAAGCTCCTAGTTAACTTATAAATTAATTTGAAAGGTTTTATAAAATTGTAAATGTTTTCCTGAGCCTTTAGAAATGCTTTCAAGGGAAATTACCGAGAATGCAATAAAAATATTTTTAGCAAGCTTAAACTAGCAATTTAAACTTTTCTAATATGAAAGATGATGAGTTTTCATAATCAGCTCAGCATCAGAATTTTTTAAAGATTTAAATATGTTTAAAGAAATAATTTCTTAAGAATATTTTTTCTTCTTCCTATTTTTCTCTGAGTAGAAGATTTAGAATTATTTCAAGAAAATGAAACCAATGTATACTTTTTTGATATTCATATCAAGCTAATTTTTGAGTTATTAAAAGATGTTCAGGTCTATTTTATCTTGATTTCAATTCTGTCTTATTCACAAGTTTAAAATATACAGTCAGACTGTATTCAGGTTTTGATTATCGAGTTTTCTATATCCTTCCAAATGCAACATTAATTAGTATATCATTGCAATGCAAACAAGTGAGTCTTATCCTGCCAAAAAGTAAAAATACAAATATTTTAAAATCATACATACATATAACAAATAATTGCATTAAGAATAGAGTAGTTTGCATTTATTCTATTTCCTCTCCCCAGGTTAGAAGTGCAAGAGAGAGAGAGAGAGAGATACTAGTTTTACTAGGGAGAAGTACTTTCAGAAAGACACATAGAATGCATGAGATTTGAATCTTAAATGATGGGGCAATATTTACCAGGTAGAAAATAAGATTGTATGTATTTTGTGCTCCTTCTCACTAACTTTATCCCTGCAAGTTAAAGAGGGAGTAATTGAATTACATTAAATGAAAAACTATATATTATATGGAGTAAATTATTTTAAGCGTGTGCTTTGGACTCCCTGACATGACCCTTATGTTGAGTGCAGTATCATATGAAGAAATAATTTTCTCTAGAGCATGTAAATTGTTGATTCATCCAGATAGATTCTGTGGACATGGTACTTGTAGTTGTACGGTTGTTTACTTATTACTGTGATTATTACCATACTGCATCCAGTGAAACTCAGGTCAGTTAATAATGCTTTTAACCTTGTCAGGAAAGGGTAAATAACATCACACTAATACCAGTCTTGAAATCAATGCTGAGGTAAAAGGGAGGATAAAAACAAGAAACACTATGACAATATACTTTTTATTTGAAAAATTAATAAAATATATGCTATCCACGCAAAAGATTCTGAATAATTTATCATACGTAAACCTTATTCTCCTAAATTTAACACATGTTCTATTTTTTTTTTTAAAAAGATGTTAAAGTTTTTATATGACTAAAGAAATTTTTTAAATAATCAACATAAATTCTAATAGAAGACTGATGCTTTTATGCTCTGTGGCTTTATCCATACTCACTTCCTTGCAGTTTTCCTTCTTGGACATTATCTTGGTCACTCTGGGTTTTCTTTTGATATTTTCTTGCTAAAATCTGCATCTTTCTCTCTTTTAAAAAAATCAACTGACATCAAAGCGTTTTTACTCATATTGAAAACCCTGTTTTTAAACAATTGCTATTTGTTTCTCTTTAGTAACATCACCAGTCCCCTTGGATCTAGGCAACCTTAGCAGGATATATTCCTTTCTCATGTTCTCCTATTCTATTTCCTGCAGAGTCTGATGTAAAACAGATTTTGAAGTTCATAATAGAACAGAGGTCAACATGAAAGACTCTAGGATCCTGGCCTTTGGTTTTTGCTTCTGGTCTTTATTATTACAGCAAATAGTTAGTTGAACTATTATTTTCCATGTCATATAAAAACATTGGAATTACAGTCCCTTCTTTTTAATCATATATTGCAATTTTAAAGGATTTTCTAATATATAAGAAGGGATATAAGGGAAAAAATAATAGGAACATAGTAATCAAAATTAATTGTAATGTGCTTAAATTTCTAAAATGTGGGGAACAGAAACACATCATCTTTGTACATGCTCCTCTCTTTCTTTGTTAAATATTTTGATCCAGAATGTATCTAAGGCAGTCTCTTCTCCTGTGTTTTAGATTCTATTCCCTGCTGCTTCATCTGGAAACATGCTCTGAGGATTGTCTCCTTTTTTCTTTCTTTTCTTTTCTTTTCTTTCTTTCTTTCTTTTTTTTTTTTTTTTTTTTTTTCTGAGATGGAGTCTCGCTCTGTTGCCAGACTGGAGTGCAGTGGCACGATCTAGGCTCACTGCAACCTCTGCCTCCCAGGTTCAAGCGATTCTCCTGCCGCAGACTCCCAAGTAGCTGGGACTACAGGCACATGCCACCACTCCCAGCTAATTTTTGTATTTTTAGTAGAGACGGGATTTCACCATGTTAGCCAGGATGGTATCAATCTCTTGACCTCAGGTGAGGCACCCGCCTCAGCCTTCCCAAAATGCTGCGATTACAGGTGTGAGCCATTGCGCCCAGCCAATTTTCTCCTTTTTCCTTTTGCATAGTCAAAGTAGATTCTTTTCAGCTTTTAAGCAAACACTAGTATCACCCATTTCAAAACAATCACCAATCTTGTCCTATCTCCAAGGCACCCACAGCACTGGCCTAACTCTCTTCTTTCCCAGAAAGCCAAACTTCTTTAGTGGGTGACCTATCCTTCTCCCTCCATTTCCTCACCTTCCTTTCTTAGCCCACACAGTCTGCTTCTATCAGCATCATGCTACTGAAATAGCTCTTGCTGAAGTCATCAAATCAGAAGTCCATTTTTCAATGCCCTTCTCAGCAGCAGTGAACTGAGAAGGACCCACCTTCTTTCTTTAAAACATTCTGATACTAGACATCATAATTCTACATGAAGGGGCAAAAAAAAAAAATGACTAACATCATCATCATCCCTGAAGATCTCACCCTCCCAACCTCTCCTATGTTCTTCCTCTCCTCTCTCATTGTTCTCTCCCCAAATGGAGAAATCCTAGACTCTTCTGGTATACCATTCTTTAGAATTTTGAGACGTAGAATTGGTAGAAAGGGAAGAAAAACAACAAAGAGGACAAAGTAGGGAGACTATTACAGAAGAAAAGAGTGGCAATTATATAATAATGCTAGTACAGTATTAAGTAGGTAGATAGGAAGGAGAATAAAATCAGAAACGTTCTTTGTGAACAGCACAGTGTTATCTTTTAAACTTTTTTTCTCTAAGTAAGGTAGAAAACCACTGATATGTTTTAAGAAAAAGACATTGGGGCAGGTGGACTCTGATGAAAATGGAACAGAGTGAGAATTTTTATTAAATGGTTAATATTAGCTGGATAATTGTATATCTTCAAAGTTGTTGACACACTTACAAGGAAATAATTGAGGAATTTTGAAAATATTCGCAGTGGCTTGACTTTCTCTTCAGATAAATGCATCCATTCCCACATCAATATGTATCCATTATATGCAAATTACTTCTAAATATATGTCTTCAACTCTGATACCACCTCTGAATAGTAGACTCAGTTATCTGCTTCCTTTGTGATATTCTCACTTAGATGTATAAACAGTATTGCCAAGTCAAAAGAGAATTCATAGTTTCTATTGCAGATCTTTCTCCTCCACCTAAAACATATCCTCTTCTAGGGTCACTTATCACCCTCAATGCTGCCCCAATCTACTGAGTTTCTCCACAAGCCGTGGACTTACCTTAGATCAACCATTAAGAGAAAATAGTTTATAAACCTCTCTCCAGTTAGAATAATTACAGCTAGAACTAACAGAACAACTAACCAAAGTAGCTTAGCAATGAGGAAGTTACCACATATAACAAGAAGTAAAAATGTACAGTTTCAAGAATGGCTCATTCATCATTATATACGTGATTTCCATACTTCAGCATTTGGCAATGCATCCCCTTAAAAGTTCGAGGTGGTTGGTGCAGTTCTAAAAATGTGTGATCACAATGACATTGTTCCAAAGTCACACAGAAAATTAAAAAATGAAAGAATAAATATCATTGACATGCTATTCAAAAGAAACTCTTTGTAGCAATATTAATATCAAGTATACTGGCACAGATGCTGAAATAAGATTTCCTGACTTTGAACCTCAGCCCCAAGTAGATGTTAGTGGTGTCGATTCGAGCAGCATTACTTAATCTCTCTTTTGTGCTTCCATTGTCTTTGAGACAGAGTCTCACTCTGTCACCCAGACTGGAGTTCTGTGGTACAAACTTCACTCACTGCAACCTCTGCCTCCCAGGTTCAGGTTCAAGCAATTCTCCTGCCTCAGTCTACTGAGTAGCTGGGATTACAGGCACCAGCCACCATGCCTGGCTAATTTTGGTATTTTTACTAGAGGCGAGATTTCAGCATGTTGGCCAGACTGCTCAAGAACTCCTGACCTCAGGTGATACACCTGCCTTGGCCTCCCAAAGTATTCGGATTACAGGCATGAGCCAACACACCCAGCCCCATTGTTCTTTTTAATAAACATAGGATAATAATAGTATTTGTCTAATGGGTCTGTGTGAGAATTAAGCGGTTTTGTACATTTGTAGAACTTAGAACAATGTCTGATAAGAAGTTAGTATATGATGACTGTTGCCTCAGAAACAATGAATGAAAGGATGAAAGGATGAAAAGGAAACTTCATAACAACAAAAGTAAAAGTATACTGAGAAGATATAAATGTAATAAGATGATATGCTTATAATTAAAGCTTCAAGATAATATTAAAATAATCCTTCATAAGAAACAAACTATGAAACATTTACACCACTCTCCCTACTTGGAAACTACTTAATTGCCTGCCAAGATAACTCCAGAGAGCATACATACTATTAATGCTAATAAACTAATTCATCAAATTTTCTAGATGAAAGACTTATGTACAAAAATCAATGTTATTCCTATACTAATGATTGCCAATTAGAAAAGGCATAGATTTAACGTTCTATAGGAACAAAAACAAAACAAATCTTACCTATAAATAAACCTAAACAAATGTGCAATTCTCTTATGAAGAAACTTCAAGATATTATTGAAAGACATAAAAGAAGCAGTGAATATTTGCAAGTATATACCATGTTCATGGATGAGAAGACTCATTATCAGAAAGATGCTATGGAAACAATAGTACAAGTCCCCTCATTGAAAAAGGAAATATTAAATCGAAAATATAAATATTCCTATAATAAAAGATTCATCTTCAATTAAAGTAAACTTATGAAGCAAATTATTTCAACTAAGGTGAATCATTCAAATAAGCTTTGATAACTATTTCTCACTCTTTCTCATAAATAACAGATATACTCTAATGTGTCTTCTGATTTTCTTAAGGAGTTCAAACCCCTTTTGTCAAATTGTTTTATTACAGAGCTGACTTTTAATCATTTAAATGAATTTACATTTATAGGTGTGTTAGAAGATATTAATTATCAGTGGATTGCATTTATCTTAAATCACCTGTGATGCAGAGTTACATAAAACTTACCAAATCTTCAAAATTATTATTGTATTTTAATCTGCTCTATGATATTTGTACAACAACACAACAAAATCAGCACTATCTGTATTAGTTCGTTATCATGCTACTAATAAAGACGTACTTGAGACTGGGTAGTTTATAAAGGAAAAAGGTTTCATTGACTCACAGTTTGACACAGGAAACTTACAATTATGGTAAAAAGTGAAGCAAACATCCTTCTTAAATGGTGGCAGAAAGGAGAAGAATGAGCAAAAGGGGGGAAAGCCCTTTATAAAATCATCAGATCTCCTGAGAACTTACTTGCTATCATGAGAACAGCATGGAAGTAACACTCCCATGATCCAATTACCTCCCACCAGGTCCCTCCCACTACATGTAGGGATTATGGGAACTACATTTCAAGGTGAGATTTGGGTGGGGACACAACCAAACATTATTACTATGTTTTATGATATTTTATATGCATCTTAGTGTATTACTACTTTTATAATTATCTAGAAATAAAAGTTGCTAACATTTCCTAATAGCAAAATAAAATGCAGAAGTTTAGTTCTTTCATGATGGCAAAGTATTACAAAAAGTAATCTGTAAATATGATACAAGTCCAATCAAAATTCTAACACAGATTAGGAAATTTGACAAACATATAGTAATATTGGCAAATCAGGGGACAAAAAAGAGACAAAAAATCTGAGAATAAAAAGTGGAGGACTTGCCTACTTAGCTACCAATATGCAGCTAATATAGTGTGATATTCATGCACAGGGCTGACAACCAAGTCAAGGGGAAAAAAACAGAGAATATAGTAATGCACATTTGAACATACAAAGATTTACACGTGATAAAGGACTTTATAGATGACAAATCAAAGGAGAAAATATGTATTCATAAAAAACGGGTTGCTGGGACAACTGGATGAATAATAGACATAGTTAGATATAAATATCTAAATCACAATCACAGCATACACAAATAATTAACCACCTATAATAAAGAACAAAAATAAACACAATGAATTTTAGAAACATATTCATATTAAAAGAAACAGGTAAAAATGATAAACTCACTTATATGAATATAAACTCATGTTCAAAAACTATAAAATGTTTTAAAACAATGCCACAGAATGGAAAATATATTTTTGCCACATAAAAACAAAAAAAAGAGGCCAGGCACGGTGGCTCACACCTGTAATTCCAGCACTTTGGGAGGCGGAGGTGGGTGGATCACATGAGGTCAGGAGTTTGAGACCAGCCTGGCCAACATGGTGAAATCTCATCTGTACTAATAATACAAAAATTAGTCAGGCGTGGTGGCACTCGCCTGTAAAACCAGGTACTCAGGAAGCTGAGGCAGGAGAATCTCTTGAACCTGGGAGGCAGAGGTTGCAGAGAGCCCAGATCATGCCACTGCACTCCAGCCTGGGCAACAGAGTGAGACTCTATCTCAAAACAAAACAAAACAACAACAAAAGACTAGTACACATCAATTAAAAAAAAGCAAATAATCCATTACAAAATTGGTTAAAGGGCATGAAAATTAATTAAGAATTAAGATGGCTAATAGACATGTGAAAATATGATCATACTCAGTAGCACTTAAGAAAACATGAGTAAAACAATAATGAAATATAATTAAATATATAATTATATACGTGCCAGATTGCCAGAAATTTAAAAAGTTTGACAAGGTTAAGTTTTGACAAGAATTTGTGGAAACGCAATTTATCAGTCATTGCTGATGGTAGTATGAAATGACGTGGTTACTTTGGAGAATTTGTAAAGCTGACCAAACAATTCCTTTTCTATATATTTGCTCTAGAGAAACTCTCATATATCATCACAAGAACACTCACCATGTTATTTTTTAAGCTTTTTTATTTTGAAATAATTATAGACTCACAGAAAATTGCAGATAGTACAGAGAAATTCCCTGTATCTTTCACCGAGTTTCCCCCAAATGACTACATTTTACAAACTGTAGTACAATATCAAAACCAGGAAACTGACATTAATATAATGTGTGTTCAGTTCTATACTATTTTATCACATGTGTAGGTTTGTGTAACCACCACTGAAATGAAGACACAGAGCTATTCCACTGTCACAAAGATCTCCTGTGATCCTATATTCACAATCACACCTTGCCTCCTATCTACCATCTCTAATCCCTGGAAATTTGTAATCGATTTTTTGTCTCTATAATTCTGCCATTTTGATAACATTATGTAAATAAAATTATGTGTATGTGATCTTTTGAGATTGACTTTTTCACTCGGCACAATGTCTTTGAAATTCATTCAAGTTGTTACATGTGCCAACAGTTTGTTCCTTTTTATTGCTGGGTAGTATTCTATAGCATGGATATATTATTACAGTTTGTGTAACCATTTACCTATAGAGAGACATTTTGGTTGTTTCCAAATTTTGGTTATTACAAACATTCATATACAGGCTTTTGTATGGATATAATTTTCAGTTGTCTGGAATAAATGCCTAGGAGTGCAATTGTTGCTTTTTAAAATAAATGTATCTTTAGTTTTTGTTTTTTTTAATTGCTGAACTATTTCCTAGAAAATTTGTAAAGTTCACTAAGAAATTCCTTTTCTACATATTTACTCTAGAAAAACTCTCATATAAAAGCACAAAAACTCACTGCCAGGTTTATATAACAGTGAAAACTGGAAACTATCTGAATATGCATCAGAAAAATAAAATGAATTTTTTAAAATTATATTTTTGTTTACTTATACAATAAAATACTACAAAAGTTTAAATAAATTAACTAGAGACACATGGCGAATATAAGAAACCATAATTTCAAATGAAAGCAAATGTTAAAATGACACACATTATGATTATATATTTAATTTGTAATGTCATTATTATGATCTCTTTTCAGTAATTGTAGAAAAACATAGATGGGAATGGTAAACATCAGATTCAAACAAGCGGTTATCTCTAGAGAAGGAGGGAGTTTAGAGTAGAAATTCAATTGGGGATTCAGCAAGATATACACTGTTTTATTTTGAAAAATAATTTGAAAGACATTTTTTTCCAATATTTGAATTTGGTAGCATTGCGTGGATGATACATGGGTGTTTGTTTTCTTATTCTCTGTTGTTGCCTGTAGGTTTACCACATTTCATGCTAAAAAATTAATTAAATGAAAAATATGTGCTTAAAACATAATTTTAGTCTTAGATTTTTTTTTTTTTTTTTTTTGAGACGGAGTCTCGCTCTGTCGCCCGGGCTGGAGTGCAGTGGCCGGATCTCAGCTCACTGCAAGCTCCGCCTCCCGGGCTTACGCCATTCTCCTGCCTCAGCCTCCCAAGTAACTGGGACTACAGGCGCCCGCCATCTCGCCCGGCTAGTTTTTTGTATTTTTTAGTAGAGACGGGGTTTCACCGTGTTTGCCAGGATGGTCTCGACCTCGTGATCCACCCGTCTCGGCCTCCCAAAGTGCTGGGATTACAGGCTTGAGCCACCGCGCGCGGCTAGTCTTAGATTTAAGTCATAAATACAAAGTAATAATTATCTTCCAAAAATCACAAGATAATAATAGTTGCATTAAAGCCATGTAAATTGTATACATGATTTTTTTAAGATTTTAAAATTTATGTTTTAAACATTTGAAAATATTCTTCTTTAGGAACCTATTTGTGAGAATCTAATTATGTTAAAAACAATATAAATAAGAGGAAGGAATTAAACAACTATGGAATATAAGAAAAGAGTGTAGAAGAACCTTTAATTAATTGTTGGAAAGTGGGCAGTTGGTGGGTTGTTTACCAATTAATTAGCCAGATCAGAGCAAAACACAGTACAAAATACATGTGTCGGGGCTATTACCAAGAATGAGCCCATCGGCCTGATACAATTCCAAAGGGGCATCAGGCTCAAAGAAATCTAGCACCTAGTGAGGGTGTGAGAAACAAGGCTGAAAGCAGGGAAGTCTGCATGCCTAGTAATCTTTCCCCTTCAACAATAAGATGCTTACCCCAAAAAAGGAAATTTCAGAACTCCTTTGTAAAGGAATTGAATAAAATATCTGAGGTGAACTAAGAGATTTAGCAGTCCTACGGCATAATTGCTAGGTCTCAGCCCACTCACCCAAAAATAAATAGCACTCATTGCAAAGTCCCACCCATGCACTCAAAACGTGCTTTCAATTAGACTTTCTCTTGTCTTGTATTTAAATATGAATCAGCAACCACGGATTACCTGCCACCTAAAGGAAAGCCTGCAACATAAAATAAACAAAACAATAGATACTAGCAGCCATAGAGCAAGTAAATAATTTGGAACAAATAGTGTGCTAACTAGTATCTTCAGCAAAATTTGAGATAATTTTATATGCACAAAGCAAGACCAGGATGCTATGAAAAGGGAATGTAGAATGAGAAAGTTCTTGGATACTGAAACTATGACTTTACAAAACTGCAACTGAATGATTACAAAACAAAACTGTAGAATTGTCCCAAAATTGTAGACTCCAGTAACAATGAAGCCCAAAGAAAAAAGGACAAAGATGATCATATGACTAAAAGGTTTTCCAGAAAAAGAAGAGAGAAAATTGAGGGCAAGAATGCAAAAAGAATATTCTTGGTGGTAAGTGGCATGGTGGTGATGAAGTATGGCTGGTGGTGCTGTCAATGGCACATGGAGAGCAGTAATGTTCTAATCAGACTGATGTGATACTGAGACATTGGCTGTATTCTTAGAAGTGTGGATTTGCTTTTTTTCCACTCATTGTCAGAGTCTGGTTCTTGAGCCTTTTGGCCATTCAATGACACTATATTCCCTTTCTGTTGAAATTATCCAGTGTTATTTTCTATTCATTGTAGATCCTAAGAAAGATCTCAAAGAGCTAGCATACATACTATTCCAAAAGTACTTGAGTAAGGATGCAAAGTTGACTCATTGTGTTTTAGAAATAAATTTTTTAATGGACAAGACTATGACACATGTTCCTACTCTACATTCAGAAAACTAGATTTTTTAAAAAAAATCTAATATGTGAATGGAGAAAACTGCTCTTTATCTTTCATAACAAGAAGCAGGTTTTTGCGCCTTGTTAATCTACACAGTAGGTGTTTTCCCTAACATAAGGAAAGGGCATAAATACTAGATAGTCAGCAACAGCAACAAGGCAGCTCACTCCACCACAAACACACATTGCAGAATTAAATATACGTTTGTTAATAAATGAGTACATCTAAAAAAATAATCAACAATACATCTCAAAATTAAATGTGAAAATGTTAAAAATAAAATGATGGGCTGGGCGCAGTGGCTCAAGCCTGTAATCCCAGCACTTTGGGAGGCCGAGACGGGCGGATCACGAGGTCAG
Organism: Papio anubis; assembly: GCF_008728515.1. NCBI lineage: Eukaryota > Metazoa > Chordata > Mammalia > Primates > Cercopithecidae > Papio > Papio anubis. Next base: position 143,983,920 of record NC_044977.1, read on the forward strand.
GAGATAGAGACCATCCTGGCTAACACGGGGAAAACCCGTCTCTACTAAAGAATTAAAAAAAAACTAGCCGGGCGAGGTGGCGGGCGCCTGTAGTCCCAGCTACTCGGGAGGCTGAGGCAGGAGAATGGCGTGAACCTGGGAGGCGGAGCTTGCAGTGAGCTGAGATCCGGCCACTGCACTCCAGCCTGGGCGACAGACCGAGACATCTCTCAAAAAAATAAAAAAATAAATAAATAAAATAAAATAAAAATAAAAATAAATAAAATGATGAAAACCTGGTTACGGACAGATAAAATATAATTTTATTTCAATTTCCTTAAATCTCCAATTTATTGGAAAATTTTGTTCAATGTATTCCAATATTTGAGACATTTTAAATGTTTTATTTAAACCTATATCTCCAATATATAAACAGATATGTTATCATCATTAGTCTTTATCTCAGTTGGAAACGTTAATATTTATGTTTAATGACAGGGAAAATTGACACCTTTTCTGGCCTTTTAAAAGTTTAGATGCTACTTAAACTCTTTCTTCATAATTTTAGAATTTGTCAGTGTATGTATCTGGCTTGAGATATATTATGTAACTACTTGTCCATTATTGTTTTATTTCACTATTTTTTAATACCTAGTCTATTTTAATTATTTAGAATCCTGTTGTACCACATGATGAAGTTTGAGTAACCTACAGAATATATTAACCCCACTCTAATGCCATTTCTCTTTAAGTATAAATTCATAGATATAATGAAGACAGAAATAGACAGAGAGAATGAGAGGGATAGAAATAAAATGAAATAAAATTCAGATTGAGTGCTTTGAAACTACAATGTTTATTTAAAAGCACATAGTGCAAAACTTTTCATGAATGTGTTTTTCACAAACTAACCATTCTATCCCCCACCGCAATTAACATCTCAGAGATGTTACCATTTCAGAGAAGGTATCCCAAGATTAAAATTTAACTGGAGTCAAGAATTTTAATTTTACTCCTGAATCTGACATTGACCAGTACAATGAATGATATTGGATAAACCATATTTTGGACTTTGTTTATTCATCTGATTTGGACTATTATAGTGCCTGTGCATTAAAAATAATTTAAATTCTATATGAGAATCCAGTGAGTCTCATCAGGGCAAAACCATGCAAAGAAGTTAAGAATTTATTTTGTGTCTTTTCAACTCACTCTTCAGTCACATAGGTTTCTCTTTCCTGTCTTCAACCAGGATAGCTCTTAGTAGAGACTCAGTACGTGTTAGGTTTTTTCTTTACTTCCACGTTCTAGTGCCTCTATCCCTTTGCTACACCGAGCTTCTCACTGTAAACTCCACCATTGTAAACTCTACCAAGGCCAAAGAAATTACCCTGGGCAGGATCCTAAAATTCAAATATCTCTGTCTCATGTACCCTATTTACTAGGTGTTAGGGTATTTTGATTTACCATGTGGGACTTGTGCCTCTATTAGATATTAATAATAAACAATAGGCTTACAATTGTCACCCTTCCAACAGATATTTTTTGTTTCAATAGAAGTGTCTTACCATTATTCAAAGGAATTGCTATCTAAAAATGAGACTGAGAGCCCTACCACAGAGAGGCTTCAGGCTAGTTAGGGGAATATTTGGGAAACATGGGAAAAAAAGAATAATTTAAATTTTCTAGAGCCTATCTAACTGTAATCAAACATGAGTTTTTAGTCAATGACAAATTATTTTGATACTTAAAACCTTGAGTGAGCATTTGATTAATATCCTCTGCCTATTAACTTTTTCATTGCTTTTATTGTCATTTTATAAACTGGGATTTGAACTTGTTTGGACTGGTTTTCTCCGTTGTTTTAGGGGGGAAAGAGGGCAAGAAGTAAAGAGGGGAAAAGTTGTGCTTCTAGCAAGCATGACTAGATTTCAGAATTGTTTCTGTAACTAGAGAGAGAATATGCTTGCAGGTATTCCAGGCCATAGCTCTCTCAAAGATCTTCCCACATGGCTTGCTTAGCTTTTACTTTCATTTTGTATTAAACAAAAAGTCATTTGAGGGCTATTTAATGCTCTGGTTTGCGTTTTCCAATACCAGATAAAAGTTAAACAGATGAACCATTTGGGGGGTAAGGATTGGGAAATCCATGGCTGCTAAAATGCTTTAAAGTTTCAAAATGGTTTTGTTTTTTTAAACCCATTTTCCATGTTCCAGCAGCTGTGGGTTTTCCCAGGGCTCCCCCTGTGGCTCAAAAGGGAGCTGCTTAATGCTTAACAGATGAGCCAATTGAGTTTTTAAATGCAAAATTAAACTTAAAGTGCACAAAGAGCACAGGGGAATCCACAGCCAAGAATAGACTGGAGGAGGAGAGTGAGCTGCAAGCATAGGGCTGTGGGGAGACACAGGCTCATCTACTGCAACCAGCAGCGACTGGGAGGATGGTACAGGCACGTTTATCTTTTTACTATTCCTCCAACAGGCTGCAGTTATACTCCATAGTATCAAAAGTTTTCTTTGTAACTACTGGCTCTATATATATTTATATGTGTCTACTTTTCTTTAAGAGTGAAAAAAAAAGAAAGAAAGAAAGAAAGAAGGATAGATCAGCTCTGTAGAATAGGAGGACAAACATGTTTTGCTCTCCACCAGGTTTGTTCTGTCAGTGATAGTGAGAGAATTTGGTCCCCTCAGCATTATTTTTCCACTCAGGTTCCTAGGTGCCTTGCTTCCTATGTCACAGACACTCTTAGGAGATATGGATTCTCAGAACCTTCTACTTTGAACATGAGGAGTTGAGATGATTGTGAATTTTGGTTGAAACACCGTTTGCCAAATCACTGGATAAACTGTTTTGTCATTCGTCTGAATATTTGAACATTAAAAAAAAAAAAACTGGATTATTATTTTTATTTTTTTGAAACGGAGTCTAGCTCTGTCGCTAGGCTGGAGTGCAGTGGCGCGATCTCGGTTCACTGCAACCTCTGCCTCCCAGGTTCAAGAGATTCTCCTGCCTTAGCTTTCCGAGCAGCTGCCCACCTCAGCCTCCAAAAGTGCTGGGATACAGGCGTGAGCCACTGTGCCCTGCCAAAAGCCCCGGATTCTGATGCATTAAAAAAAAAAAAAAAGGTTTCAGAGTAATATTTCGGCCAACTTCGTGAGTAGTCTCTGATTAAAAACCAATCATTCTAACACCTTTAAAAATAAAACTTTCCACCGGGCGCGGTGGCTTACGCCTGGAATCCCAGCACTTTGGAAGGCCGAGGCGGACGGATCACTGGATGCAGGCGCTCGAGATCAGCCTAGCCAACATGGGGAAAACCCACCTCTACTGAAAATACAAAAATTAGCCTGGCGTGGTGGCGCATGCCTGTAATCTCAGCTACTTGGCAGGCTGAGACAGGAGAAGCTCTTGAACCCGGAAGGCGGAGGTTGCAGTGAGCAAAGATGGTGCCATTGCACTCCAGCCTGGGCAACGAGTGAGACTCTGTCCCAAAAATAATAATAAATAAAAATAAAGCCTCCATTTTAATTGTGCAAGTGCTTTATTTATACAGGGGCTCCCAACATCATCAAGATTAAAATATCATTGGTGCAATTTCTTTCATTGAAGATGATAAAAGTAAATGTTGGATTCCAAATCATGGAAATCTGTTTGAGAGCCAATTTCATTATTTCAGTAAGTTTTTCACAGCAATGTGTACATTGACATTCCAGAATGGGATACGGCCCAGCTTATAAGACTCACACAGTCTCTCAAATTTTTAGACAATACATTCTGGAAACATAAATATCTTAGCATTTGAAGGGATATGTCAGTTTTTATCTATTGCTTTTAAATTGCATTTGAGGAATATTAAGAAAGTGCTGAGAAATGATAATTCCCATGCAAAATTTCTATTACCTAGATTTTGCATTCATACTAGGCTTTTAAACTTTGCAAACATTGAAAATTCTTTAATTGCTCACTTTTGGAGAAATATGTGTATTTTTGAAGAGTCTTGCTCAGTCCCCCAGTCTGGAGGGCAGTGGTGTGATCATGGCTCACTGTAACCTCCACCTTCCTGGCTGAAGCCATCCTCCCACTTCAGCCTTCCCAGTAGCTAGGACTCCAGGTGTTCACCACCACGCCTTGCTAATTTTTGTGTGTGTCATTTTTGGTAGAGATGGGTTTTCTCCATGTTGCCCAGGCTGGTCTCTAGCTTTTGGGCTCAAGTGAACTGCCCACTTCGGCCTTCCAGTGTGTTGGGATTACAGGTGTGAGCCACTGCTCCTGGCCTGGAGAAATAATTTTAATAGATAGTAACCAAAAATTATATCAATATGCCAGTAGAAACGTCTTTATTAGGATTCATTAAGAAGAAGACGCTAGAAAGCTTCTAGTTCACATTTGATTTTGCGGGGGTCAGAAAAAGATACCCCAAAGTACAGCACTTTGACATGCCAACTACTTAGAACTAAAGCACATTGGAAGGCCTCCGAAGCAGCATCAGGACTAATGTATGTCTCTGACCTTCTCCTGCCCTCCTGTCTCTTGCCACTCATTCTTCCCCAAAGTGAGTCACAGAAACCAGAATTCCTCTTACAAGTGAGTCATAGAAACTAGAACTCTTTCTCCCCAAACCAAGCCTTAAAACCTAGAATCATTACCCTAACTTTCCTCTGCCTTTTTGTGTAAAAACTTGTCCGTAAGAAATTATATGACCTCACTTGTCTCAAAGTAGATGAGAAGAACCTTATTCTGGAAGGAGTCCTGCCCTATATCCAGGAGGAAAAAAATGCCACAACAGACAGGCCAAGTAGAATCCAAACAGGCCTTGCTGGCTTTTCCCACTCAGTGTCTTGCTATTAGATCATTTCTCTCTTTGTTCAATCATATTTTTACATAGATGTTCACTCATCATTGAATTTAAGCATAAAAATGGACAGTTTTCCCTTGGGAGATTGGGCTTCATTTCTGAAGGCTCTCATGACATATAAAACTTTGATTAAATAAATGTGTTACGCTTTTCTGTCGTTAACCTGTCTTTTGTGATAGGAGGATCAGCTGTGATCCTTATGATGGGGAGGAAAGATATCACACCCTTTTTGCCCCTACAATATGTTATCAAGTCCAGCAATGATTTGTAAAGTCGCAAGGTTAAGTAAGGTTAAAAAAGTACACACACATATACACATAGGTGTATCTGTATGTACACACACACAAACACATACACACACATTTCTAAAGTTACCTATTCAACTACAAATTATATTCCTTAGGCATGTTTACCTCTTTCAGTTCTCCAAGTAAACCTTTTTTCTTTTCTTTTCTTTTTTTTTTGAGACCAAGTTTTGCACTTGTTGCCCAGGCTGGAGTGCATTGGTGTGATCTCAGCTCACTGCAACGTTCACCTCTCAGGTTCAAGTTATTCTCCTGCCTCAGTCTCCAGAGTAGCTAGGATTACAGGCACCCACCACCATACCTGGCTAATTTTTTGTATTTTTAGTAGAGACAGGGTCTCATCATGTTGGCCAGGCCGGTCTCGAACTCCTTACCTCAGGTGATCCACCCACCTTGCCCTCTCAAAGTGCAGGGATTACAGGTGTGAGCCACTGAGCCTAACCAGTTCTCCAAGTAAATCTTAGTTTTAGTTTTAACTATCCTGGCCCTCTCCCATCCTTCCTCAAACAAAGCAAAACAAACATACAACACAATAAATAAACAAACTATAAAACAGATCATTATCATTTGGATGTAGTCTTCACCTTCATCTCGATAATTGTCAACTCTTAATCATTTCATGGAACAATTATTTTACCTTAATTGCTTAAATTTAAAGTTGATTGTGAAATGATAACTCCTAGAAAATAGGTTGGAGATGAATATTCCTACTGTGCATTTGTGACTGCATATGCAGAGCCTTGTACCTCTTAGCTAATCAGATTTTCTTGAGTCATTGACTAGATCCAGCATTGTCAGTTTGCCTAAAGGAAAGATACTGATGAGGTTAGGCTCCTTCGAAAGCAATCATATGGTTAATTGCATTAGTGTGAACCTAGCCTTTGTGATTAAAGCCTAGGACTTTCGTTTAGGTAGAGCAGGACTTCCACGCTTCAAGGCACTCCTTGGCATATCTAGTACTCTCCAGGCCTTGAGAAAATGTGCTGAGGCATCAGCATATTTCCCTGAGGAGCTGCCATGTTTGGGAGATCATTCAATCATTAGACCATATTCAAAGAAACAGGTTAATTTGAATATGTAAACACTAGATCACATATTCATATATATGCAATCTCTTTGAAAAGATCATCAGAATGCAGATTTAAATAAACAAGAACATACTCAAAATTTGACATATTATGTGCTTGAATTTAATGTGAATCAGTGCTTGCCCAAAGGATTTTGTATCTGTCATCTAATGATGCCTGTATACTGCTGCTGGTATGCTTTTCACAGATGTACATTAAAAAGACTCTCTGCTCTGTTTTTGAATAAAATCCTATGGCTCATATTTTCAAAATTCAAAATTTAATTATTTCTCATAAAATTTGGTTAGTAATATTTAGGCCATATTTATATACACACACATCACACATACACACATATATGTAGGCACATATATACACATGTATATATATGTGTGTGTGTGTAAATATGTACATAGATTAAATTTAGTACATAAAATATTTCAAAACTTGTTTTTAAGCTTTAAAAAAATTACATAGAATTAAAATCATTGTTCTTTCCCTCTCTAGTGAAATATTGGCTTCAGAGTTCACTTTTTATAAAAAAATTCTAAATCATTAAGCAAGTAGAGTATTATCCTTATTTTTTTTTAATTACCCAACATACTTTTGGGGTTTTCACAAGTGGAGGCTAGAATGCATTGATGCATAAAGAAACAACTATCTATGTCCCAGTAATTCAAATCCAACACCATTTTGACTAGATACTTTAACATACTCATAGGTGTAACACAAGGGTAATTGATGATAAGTTCAAATTATTTGCGTCTTATTTATCTTAAAATCAATCCCATAAGCTGTTATTAGCCTATAGGCAATAATATCATTCTGTCAATTGTGAAAACAATGAAATTTTATTAATCTTACTGTATTTACTGCTCCTTTATAACCTCATAAAAACTGGCTCCTGTGTATATAAAGCATTTAAGGAACCCTACTTCCTTAGAAATAGATGCAATCAATAAGATTTACTATTTTAAGAAATATTAATATAAAAAGGGGGTCATAGGATGGTCTATTCTCATCATTTTGCATTGTTCTCCAAACAGTTGCCTTCGTTTTCAGGGTGAATCTCTGAATGTTAATAGCAGACGCGTCACGTGCCGAAGCTGGGAGCATGCAAGCCGTGTTAGGCACATAGATTCTTTACAAGGAAAAATGTTACACAAAGCATATTGGATCAGGGGCTTGATTTCAGAAATGGAATCTTTCCTTTCTATTTTAGACCTGTCTGACTCAGTATTACATACCACTGTAAAAATTTGCTCATAAAAAGATTAAATATTAAAATTGAATGCAAAGTAATAGAAAAACAAAACCTCTATTCCCCAATGCAAAAATCAAATATGCAAATATGAAAATGAGGGGACGCTGCTTTTTCCCCCTTACACAACTGATTAAATTGTCACTGCTGGAGATTACATGGGGTTTTATTCCCTTTACAGCCATATTCAATTGGACAGATAGAAAATTATATTGCCACAGACGAGACCCACCACTTGGGTACACTGTGCTTCCAGTTGTTGCAGAGGTCTTGTCCAAAACTTTGCAGCTACCCTTTAAAAAAAGAAAAGATTAGATGTGGTCATTCATGACACACTAGATTTTTTTCTAAAGTCCTTTCCAACTTGGAGATTTCAGGACAAAAACTACTCTTCTTGCTTCTAGATATTAGGCTACAGCTTACTTCCCATGTAACAAAACCTTCACCAACATATCCCCTTTTTATATACTATAAATGTATGCATGTGCAAACATATGTATGTGCATATATATATATATATATATATATGCATATATCTCAGAGGCTTTTTTCTTTTTGTGTTTACACTCTGTTTCCTAATTTGTGACTTTATTTCCTGGCTTAGCACTTCTAACACAGAACCTCCCCCACCCCAACTCCTTTTTTTGCCCAGTTGTCTCTTCCAGATGAATATATTTGATTCCTGCAAAAACTGAATACAGAAACAGGATTACCTGTGCTTCTCTCATGCCTTGGCGTGGTTCTGAAATGGTTTTCGCTGTCTGCCTCCGTGGAATAGAAGTTAGTGCTCAGCGATGCTGTCGCCTGTCTGTGTCACTCTGCACTGGGGCTGAACAGAGAGCTGCCTCCAGCTGCAGGCGAGGGGCCTCAGTGTTAAGGACGCACAGAACTAGTTTGTTAATGAGATCATTTCTCCAGTGCAGAGAAATGTAGCCACAAACACAGGGATATTTAACAACTAAAAGAAGTGGTAGGATGATGTTTTTGAATTCAGTAATCAGGAAAAAAAAATAACAAAAAATAGTGAGCAGCAGATGCTTCATTGCAATGACAAGTGAATAGGAACAGGACTATTTGCCTTAAGATTTGTAGTAGATAGGCACATGTTACTTTGCTATAGAAAGGAAGAAATTGATCCCCAAAGAATTTGTAGGTGGCTTGGTATGTGGCTGGAAATATGTTTGTTGTTTTCAGCAAAATAATGCTTAAGGATGTTTTTACTAGCTAAGATCTCTGCTGTATCTGTTGATATAAATGTAATTTGAAAATTTTCTTTCTTTGATTGGGTAGTTGAGTAAACAATCAAGGTTTTCATTTCTAGCACTCAAATGGGTAAATTTATCATGAAATCAAATGATTTCTTCATGCAAAAACTTCCAACACTTTTGCATTTGAAAACACAAACACATACATCATGCTTAAACAAAGCATTCTGTTTAAATTTAAGAATTTTAAAAACCATTGCTTTCTAACATTTTGAATGCCCTTTCTTGATTCAGATATCCTTTTGCTGTCAAAATTAAAAGCAGAGTTGTGTTCATTCTACTGGCTTGAACATTTAGATATATCCTTTAGTCTCTGCTTGTGTTTGCTTTTTTTTCTGTCTTTCCCATGTTTCTTTGTTTTCCTTTTGTCTTCTTCTCAAGACTTCCCATGGTTTTTGTTTTATCATATTGTTCTCTTTGCATTGTTCAATTGCTCTTTGACAAAAATTCCATATTTAATCTAATTTTCTTGTTTTTGTTTCATTTCCCTTATAGTTTTATATGATTAGTTTTTTTTCTTTTATGTTAGGGCATTGTGTTTATTTGTGAAAACATAATTCCAAAACTCAGAATGGTACTACATGGACAAACTTTTCTATTGAGTGTCCTTATCTTAATATTTTGTTTTTTTGACGTCTTATTCTCTTTCCCAGTTCTGACCATTTTAAATTATCTTTTCATCTATTGCATTGCCTTTTCCATCATTAATAGTCTTCTCTTTTAATTCTTCCCTTGATGTCTTGATTTACTAGGCATCTCTTCATTACTAAAACATGACCACCATTTTTTCAACACTTAGTATAAGCACTACGCTCAATGCTTCGTATCTATTCTCTTGAATTGTTACTGCAAACTGGAAAGGTAGACATTATCATTCTCATTTGACACAAGAGGAGACAAAGGCCCAATGATTAAAGTACTGTCTGAGGACCACACAATAACTATGACAGCACTGATTTGTCCCCAGAGCTATCTGACACCAAATCACCCCCTCTTTCAACTAAACCATATTGAGGCTCAAAATCAGAATTAGGTTTTGAAATTTTCTTATGCATTGGGGAAAATATACTCACTTGTTAAACCTCACAGATATATACTCATTTCAGTCTTAGTATGCACGTGTACCTGAAATGATTCAATATAAATTACTCCTTAAACCTTCCTTTTGATAACATTTACCAACTTTAGTTTTATTTGTGATCAAAGAAACCTCTAAACTCAAGTTACTATCTTGAACAAAATTTTTGAGACTAAGAGTAGGTTCAATTTTCCTTCGCATTCATACCAATCTGCTAATATATGGTTGTAAACGTACAAGAATTGTAATAATAAGTTTCTACTAGTACAATAAACAAGAAAAGACAATACTGGAATAATAAATAGCCTGTGTTGTCTGCAAACCTCACAACACTATATCAGCCTTTCCAGTAATGACATCAGTAATCAAATATGTTTTTACAGTTGTCAATGTAGCGAATCAGACGTCTAATCCCAGTCTGCCTGCAGCTGCTTTTCCTCATCCTTCCCTCATTGTATTAAATTTGCCTTTTGGGAAAGTAAGAAAATTATATGTTCCCTTATGTTCCTTGTTCAGGTTTAAAAACTCTTATTCTTCTTGCTATGATGATGACATGCAGGTGTCATTCTCTAAACAGGACACTTCGCAAGTTTCATAAACCCACTGTTTAATCATTACCATTTTCTTCACCTTATTATGGCAATGATAATACATATATATGTGTGTGATTATGTGTACATATATACACACAGAGACATATTTACTTTTGAGAAGCAGATGTATATTTGATATTCTATTAGAAGTCTCTAAAATTGTTGCAGCTATTTCTGTGAAAGAAGTTGTATTTCTAGACTTTGGAAAAGAGCTTAACAAAATTTTCTTTGACGGATTGCAGTCCTGAAAGTTGCTCTTGTATTAAGCTGCAATTAATGCTTGTACCCAACAGTCTCTTAAGGAATTACGGAAGAACAAAGTTAACAACTAGCAGGCCTAAAATAGCTAGAGAACTTTGACCTCAAGGATAGGATAACAGTAATGCAGTGACTAAAAGGAGAGACTGAGGAGTAAGGAAATCTTGACTTCAAATTTCAGCTCTTATAATTTGCCACCTTTGTGACCTGGGCAAGTTACCTAATTCTTCTAATAAGAAATATTCTTCTAGTATTTCTTTGTTTAAATGGAGATAATGCCCACCTCAAAGGGTTTGGGGAAAACTTACCAGTTAATAAATATAAAGCATCCAAGACAGAACGGTATTTACTAAGTCAAGTATAAAAGACAATGGTTATCATTGTTGCTATTATCATCTATGCAGTAATTAAAAATGAATTTCTCTTTCTTTCCTTCTTTTGTCATGATGTACTGAGCCATAGAGACTTTTATGCATCTTATGAGTAGCATTTATGGTTCTAGTATTTTCCTGTTTTGGTTGTACTCATCACACTATAATGGCTATTATATTCAACTCCTGTAATAATTTTAAGATCAACATAAATCTCTACCAAGTGAAATATACATGAATCAACTCTTCAGCACATGTAGCAGAAAGTTTCTAGGACTAAGCTCAATGCCTACACAATGCCACATAAAAGATGTTCAATAAATTACTGTTACAACTAGCTGAATTGAACCCATATATTGTGTTGGCCCAATGCAAACCATAAATTCATTAAATGTATGCTTCATTCATGTACCTGTACATACATATATGCTTTTATTCATGTATCACATGTCTACTGTATGATAGGGACTGCCCCCAAATTAAGCTAACTACGATGGGCAGGAACCATTTGTTTTATGTATGTGTGTGTGTGTGTGTGTGTGTGTGTGTGTGTATGCAGCATACATACATATGTATATATATATCTGTAAATATATACTTTACTTTTTCATCTGTAAAAGTTAGAGGGACAGTCTGATTTCTAATGTCTCTAAGCAATAAAGGTCTATGATTCTTATCTAAATACACTTTCTTTTTTAGAGAACTCCCAATAAAGCTGGTATACCTGGACTACCTCTACTCCTAATAATCAGATTTCCCAAACTTTGTATAATTGCAAGGGCTGTCTATTTATTACAGTTGACTATAACTGTCACTATTTTTTCACCTACTATTCACTCTTTTAAATTTTATTTCAAGGAAAAACTGTTGATTTGAAAAACTGTTGTTAGGAAAACTCTGACACATCCAATTGAAAACATACTTGGTCACAGTAGTGAAAACTTCAGATAAACTTTCAAGATCTGATTACTCACAGCCTGACGAGAAATTGAAAAGAAGGATCTTATTATCATTGGATTGTTTGCTCTTTTTGTTTTTATCATGCATTTCTCCAGGCTGTCCCTATGTATCCTGAAAAGCAAGCCATCTAAAGATATAATTTAATTGATTGATTCAGCAAACATTTCTTGAGTACCTATCATATGCCAGGCACTGTATTAAGTATTAAGGGTACAGATATATAATCAATATTCTCACCACTATATCACAAAACCTATTAAATAAAAATACCAATGTAGATAAATCCATGAATAGCTACATTTAAAATTATCTGCAAGACATTCAAAAATACTAACCAAAAGCAGAAAATGTGCAATCAAATACTCAACATGCTGTTTGTGTTGTTTTCTATTAAAAAAAAAGCTTTCAAAATAATAGAAATTTCAGTTGTTCAAGCATAATGTACTTCTATTCAATTGAGCCCCTAAATCCAGATTAAAACCAGAGTTGGTTCCAATGGGCATGTCCCCCTCAACACCCTCCTGCCGCCAGCCATTCATATTGAATTTTAAATTCATGTTAGCAACTGCCTATACAATCCGGGGAGGAAAAGGAGAGAATAGGGAGAGGGGTGGTGCTGAAAAAGTTTCTGAATGAAAATTTGCAAGTTAATCTCAGAAGATGAGATTTTTTAGGAGTTCCTGTATCTACAACACCACACAGAGTTGTTTGCCAATAACAATTTGGATACTTTTTTTAAAAAATTCACTACTAAAAAATTGCAACTGACTCTTTGCAAGTAACCATTCAAACAATAATAAAAGAAAGCAATGCTCAGTTCTATAGTTTGTTCATCTGGCAGTGAAAGGCACAGGTCTAGAGGGGGGCATGTGTTTATAATATTGCTATGTGAAAGAAACAGGGGCAAATACATATTTCACAGAAAGTTAACACTTGGGATAGGCTATTATTAAACATGTTTAACTGGATGGCATAAATATTCTTGAGAAGTGAATTTACCTATGTAATCTTCTATAGACCTAACAGGAAGGGTGACCCTGTAGAACCAGGATCAAGGCTTTAGCGTGAATGATTGTAAGCACGTGTAATTATTTCTTTCAGATTTATAACAACATTCTTGCTGTTAACAAATATAAATGTAACATTTACTAGGAAATAAGAGACTGCAGACGGAAATAAACAAACCTAGGATGTAGTTCATCTAAGTAAACACTGAGGTTATAAACCTTCCAACTCAAATATCAAGAGCCCTGCAAATTAATGCTACACACAATAGATCCTTTGGAAGCTAACTTAATCCACCCCCCTGAATCTACATGAGGGCCATGCATAACAATGCAGGAGCTGGGTTTCCATTAAGAGTTTCCTCTGCAGGCTGTCAGCTGTTTGAAGAAATAACAATTTCCTAGGCATGAAAGCTTTTTCAGAAGGTTCCCACTGATGTGTAATAAAAGTGACTTTCCTTTTTTTTCTTCTGCTTCTTACTTTCTCCCCAACCTCAGATGTAACATTGTGGGGGGAAAAAGGGGTGGACTAAGGCCATAGGCCCCCTACTAGCTTACCTTACGTGGATTATCAGTGCAGGTGTTAATATAATTGAAGGTGTGGTAGCAGATACAACCCCCTAATAGCTTTTCCTATATGGAGATTACCTAGGTAGAGAATGCCAGAGTACCTGAAGAATAGGCAAGTGAGTACCTTATTAACATATCACCATTCAGCGGCAGCTGCATATCTGGAAGAAGAAGAAGAAGAAGAAAAAAAAAAACCTCTAAAGAGCCTATTCATCTATGTTAATGGGCCCATTGCACAGTACATTGTGTGAGAAATTAAGTCTCTGGCTGTGAACTTCCTGTGCTGTGCAAGCTGCCTTGACTCTTTTTTATTGCTTCAGTGTTATTATCTCCTCCTGGAAATAAAAACAATCATGTTCTCACATTTGAGAAGCCAAAACATTCCAATATAACAAACTGGAGATTCTGGTGGAAAGTTTCTTTTGTCTCCTTTATTAACTGAAAAAATATGTTTTGAAATTAAAACAACCCCTAAATTTACATCAAAGCACATCAAATTAACTGAGCTGCCCTGTGAATGACAAAGTTTTTTTTTCACTCTTCTTATAAAATACACAATTTAAATTGCTTTTCTAGTTATCATTCCTTTTTAGAATTAATTTTTGTAGACAATATGTTAATTTATTCAAATTAGGCTTTTTAAAAAAAATGTGCAACTGGCAAAAGAACTGCTTTCCTCCTGAATGATAAGTAAAATAGACACTTTAAAAAAATGATATTTATTGTGAGCAAATAATTTCAATTTCAGAACAAGGTTCGCTAGCATTTCAAATATAAAAATAAGAAAGGTAATTTAAGATTAAAGAAAATCCCTCTTTTAGGTGTTAAAAGTCGAATGTTTGCTCTTACTTTCTTCGTGGTTGTTGCAAGGCCATCATGTAAACCTATGTACATCATTTGGTATAAAAATGAATTCTATTCAGATTAATAGAACACATTTTCATCATTTTGTGTGCACATTACCTAGTCATTACCACCATCATCATTAAGATCCTTATCATAAAATAAAAAGCTAATGACCAATAATGATTACAACTCAATTAACAGTGACTCTCCCAGTGTGATTTTAAAAATTCAGTTTCCTTCCAACTTGAAGCATTTTCAAGCTAACCTAATATGTTTTACTATTTAATAGGTTACTGAATATGAGAGACAATAAAAAGAATGCCATAATTCAATCTGCTACTTTACTTTGCTAATGTACATTCTGTCTTCACTGACAAAATTTGTCTAAGGAGAATAATGATTATTGTCTGATGGACCTACGTTTTCAGCAATCATCAATCTTTATTTTAAGAATATGGCAAATCAGCCAATGGTAAAAAAAGGTTGAATACACCCAGGATGGATATATAAACACCACAGAGTTTGTCAAGAAAATTCTTACAGTGTTAAAACTTTAGATTTTTCATTGATTTTTGTTTTCTTTAAAATATAACTAAGAGTTCGTAAAAGTAGGATGTAGTCAAACAGATCCTTCTCTAAATGATATCATGGCATGGATGTTTCTTTAACTTGCACAGTAAAATCAGCATTAATTACTTGAAATAATATTCACTGTCAAGCCTTTTTCAAGGATGAATGCAGGTTTTCCAAACTACTACTTACTAATATATCCATATTACATTTATTTATTTATTTACATACACTTATTCATGTGAAGTACTGAAAGAGATGAATCTGTTTTCTTTGGAGTCAGTGCTTTAGTCACTGGGGTATGACTATAAGTGGTACACTTCCATAGACTTTGGAAGGCATTGCTAACTTTGGTTTCTTAAAGAGAAGACAAATTATTAATCTACAGTAGCAAGGAAACTTGACTATCCATTCTTTCTTTAACTAGCTTATATTTCATGTTGCTTTATATAGACTACTAAATAAACAAGGTTTTCTAGAATGAGTTCATATTTTGTTATTTAAAAACCTCTTCTTTACATGGGGTTCCTTTCATAAAATACTTTCTTTTTTTCAGACAAAATGGCTTCTAGTTTTTTTGGCTAATATTTTATGGTCACAGTCTGCTACTGGGGGCACTTGGACGAAAAGAACTGAACACAACTGTTTTCTACAGCAAGGGGGCAGTTGATATTTCAAAAATAATGGAGACCAATAATTTAAAGAAGAGCAAAATTGAACTAGTTCTGTTAAAATAATTCGGATTAATGGGCCATTCACAGTCTTGCTAACACTTAACAACTCTATGCTCCAGGTAATCAGGGTAACATTGTTGCCAGCAGAAAAGTGACACCAGAACTTGTCTTCATTGGCATCAGAAATGCCAGCCATATCACCTCTGACTGCATGGCCCCATGTCTATTAACCTTATTGATTTGGAGTCCTGCTGGGCCTCCCTGGAAAACTACTCCCTGCTGAAAGGTTGAAGTGGATCAATCCTGAACCATGGACAAGAATTCAATAAAACAACACAGTAAAGACCTTTAACCATTAAGTATTCCTTAAAGTAAATCAAATTAAGAACTTTGCAGTAATGAAGCTCTTTTAAGATTTTTGAGATGCCAGTTGATTCCACGTCCCCAAAAATAAACTACTGTCTAGAAGGGGCATCAGGCTATTACAAGAGACACCTTTTTATCTGTCGTGAAGTAGTTAATCGCATATAATAAGGAGTGCTGGGTTTGTGTATTCAAGATGGCTGTTATGTACATAAGTGGTTTTAAATTCAAATTTAAAAATTTTATTATTTTCATAACAAAATTGAACATTATGCAGACTCGCAGTAGAAAATGTCTTAACAGAAAGAAAAATCTTTTTCTCACTAGCTACTAACATAAATTGATTGTACTTACTACTTGTTTTCTATAGCATTCTAATTTTCTGAAGTTGTTACTAAACTTACAATCTTTTTCAAATTCATACTTAATAAAGAAGACAAGTGCAGAGGTTCAGACCTCCATATTTCTCCACAAAGGCAGAAATGATCTACATGTATAACAGGACTTCAACAAACCCATTCATATTTAAATGCAACTGGATTTCTTAGGAATTCAATTTCCATCTTTCCAGATTTTATATTCTTTGGGCTTTGTTTATTCACAAGTCCCTGATCTGGGCTTCAAAAGAAATCTCATCCCCTGAAAACCAAACACTTTTGAAAACTTTTAACACTTGGAAAATTTAAAGATCTTACCAACACTTATCTTTAAGTCTTAAAAATCCTCAATTCACAATAGAGACTGTATATGAATATATATTTTATGTAAATATATAATATAATATATAAACATTTACATATTTACTTTATGTATTATATATAAATATATGCATATATGTATTTACATTATATATATTTATTTACTTCTGAATGTTTCTGCTTTCTCCTAATAACTTTTAAAATGACTGGCTGTTTTTAAATGATCTATAATGTCATGTTAGTGAATGTACATAACTAAAAGTTTGAATTAGGAATGCAGACACAGTTTGATTTTAAAAAAAATACTGGTTGATATTTTTGTTTCCTAAAATATTTTTCTGTAGTATTTTATGTAGTATTGGGACTTTTTTTCTTACTGGAAGATAAATACTATATTGTGTTGTTCATTGAAAAATGGCCCAATTAGTTGTTATGCTGAAATAACTCCATACAACTAGAATAACAAAAATTAATGATTGCTGGCTGTAATTGGTATTCATCTTTGATCAATAATGCATTATAGCCTGTGTGCAACACCTAACATAGAATATAATATATATTATCTCTATTTAGCACCTCTAGGCAAGAATATTGTAAAAAGAAAAAAACCAAAATTACTGTTTTTCTTTAGTGACAGCTCTCTAAGGAATACACTGGAATGAGTTCTGTCTGCCCAACTAATTGATAATTATTTAATTAGCAATTTATAATGACAATGGGATTTTACCCTCCACTAGTCCATCTCTTCTTTAAGACAGAAGTAGACAACTTTATGCATCTTTGTACTAACTTCTGGCAGTCAACACTGGCCAAAGTGTGCCCTCACTAAGATTTCCAAAGTTAAACTCTAAAAGCAGTGTGTGCCACCACCTCCTTTAAATCGCAGCATTTCCTTTTCCCATTACCAGGGATGACTGGCATTTTAACAATGTGTGTGGGTGTACACCCTTGTTGTGTCACTGTGGACAGTTCTAACAGCAGCTTCATTAGTTCTTTTTACAACAAAAGATAGGGTTTTCCCCCCGCCTTTTTCTTTCTTTCCCTTAGTTGGCATGCGGGCTGAATTTTCCTTGGACCCCCTGCTTGACTTTTTTTTTTTTTTATTCCAGAACTTCTTTAGAATGGTGCTGCTATTCGAACACTATGAATTGTAACTGATAGACTGTTTGCAGAGGAACTCATGAAAGTTCTCTTTGTTCTCCCTTCTTTAACCAGGTTTACCAGCCCCTCCCTCCCACCATCCAAAAAGGAAAAGGAAATCCACTTTTAATTATACATTGATGGAAACCACTGTGTAGGAAGGATGCATTCACTGTAGAATAGCCATTATATACTTTATTACAAACAAAAAGAGGTGCTTGCATCAGAACAATTAAGACAGTAATTCTCTATACTGAGCAAGAGCTCAAGTTAAAATGCATTTTTCTCCATAACATTTCTGTTCAGTTTAATATTTCTCCCCTAACGAGAGAGTTCTTTTAAGACATAAAACTGGGTAGTAGCTTTAAATATATATGTGTGTGTCTGTGTGTCTCTGTGTGTGTGTGTGTGTGTGTAATCTTCAATTAACTATATAGAGAAGTTTTGTGTAGATAAAAACAATAAGATTGAATCCCATCTAACTGAAGTTTTGACAATTCATTCCTTTTGTATCTTTCATGCAAAGAAATAGACTTGGAGTCAAAAAGATTTGAAATGGAAGAAGGTGAAGTTGTGGGATCTCCTTGGGAATAATGAGGGAAAAGCTATATTTTAAGGTGAGTCAGTGATTAATGATGAAACTTCAATATTCTCTCTAGGAATGAAAAGAAAGAAAATTAAAGGATCAAGAAATAGGCACATTCTTGAAATAAAATTTCAACTGAGCTTGCCTTTTAGTTTTTTACTTCTAAAGCATATGTACACTCATTTTCTTTAGGTTAGAAACCCTTTTTTGACTTTTGATGGTTTACTTATATAAGAATAAAAAGTAGTAATGTCCTTTATGCTAAAGCAAAGGCATTTGCTCTAGAGGACCAACATTCAGTTTCCAAAAAGGTCATCCACTTACATTTTACACACCAGACCCATTATCGCCGGACTCTCATCACAGCTGTGTGAATCAAGCAGGACAACTCATTTTTTATAGACAAGGAGGAAAGGGCTTAAGACAGTAAGTAACTGGTCTTATTAGTTGAGGTACATAAAGAAAACAAGACTAACACAAATACTTTGGCAATAAAAAATTTAGTATAAGAATTAGATCTTCTATGAATGTTGGTGGGAGCTGTTTAAGTGACAGTCTGGAAGAAGGCAGTGGGGAATCAGAGATACAGTCAATGCCAGATTTACATGAAGCAGTGACCCAGGAGAACAAGTGAGGGTTTGTAGGAAAATATGAGAAACTGTGCTCATTTGATAGCAAAGTTGCACTATGATGTGTGGAGATGTCTGTGGAAACTATCCTTTCTGGAGAATATGTTGCTTCTGTAGGGGAGAAAAAGTAGTACTTTTTCTTTATCCATTACTAGGGTCACGGCTGGCACTCCTACAACAAAAGACAGATTAACAAGAGGAAAAACATAACAAATTTATTTATCAAAGTTTTATTTGACATATGAACCTTTTTGAAGTTTTATGTGACATGGAATCCTTCAGAAATGAAGACACAAAGACCAGAGGAAAACTGTATTTTTATGCTTAGGTACAATGAAGAATAGACAGTTATGTAAAAGCATGATTGAACAAAAAGTATGATCTAATGGTAATAAATTGGCATGTGTGGGGGGGCACGCAGCAAGGTCTATCTGTTTAGATCCTTTTTGGCCTCTGGGACAGGACAGGACATATCTGGAATGAGGGTCTTATTACCTACTTTCAGGTGAGGTAAGTCAGATAATTTAAGTATTTTGTTCTAAGCCCTGACATACCTATAATCTCATAGCCAAGCCTGTAATGTTGGGCCTGAGGGCACGATGAGTTGGCAGGGTCTGAAATCAGAAAGACATATTGGACATGGAGCAACAGTAGAGCAATGATGAATTGGGGCTCACTGGTGACTTTTGTATCTGTGCCTTAAACTATCTGAGATGGCCTTCCAAGAGTAATGGCTTCCTCACTTCTACCTTCCAAAGCTCACCTAAATTCCTTTCTTGGGCAACTCTAACTCAGAACCATGCAGGGAAAGGGATTCTGGAAAATGTAATTCCCATCCTTGCATAGGAATAGAAGTGCCAAGTTGACAATACACAGTTCAATGTGTTGGTCTAAAACCACGTACCAAGAAAGCAGAAGGACCAAAGCTAGAGTAGGTTTTCAACTCTGAGGACAATGTTGTTTTCATTCTATCAGGCTATGTTAAACCATAAATTGTCAAATGGGAATTAGTTGTCAAAAGGAAGTTTATTGTTTCATTGAAATATTCAGATTTAGGGGATGACTAGATCCTGGGATTCAAATGGTATTGTTAGGATTTAATTTTTTTCTTTTTCTCTCTTGTTTCTACAGTCCGGAATGGCTTCATTCTTACCTACTAAGAATGGTAAAGAAAAAGAAAAATCAAAATTGCTAGAAGAGTAGCTTTTTGCCAGGTGCAGTGGCTCACACATGTAATCCCAGCTACTTGGGAGGCTGAGCCCAGGATTCTGAGACTGCAGTGGGCATGATTGCACCATTGCACTCCAGCCTGGGCAACAGAGCGGGAGACTCCCATCTTTAAAATAATACATGGATAAATAATAAATTTTTTAAAGTACATAAGGGGATGGAAGTTTTAATTAGCTTGATATTATCATTCCACAATGTATGATATATTAAAACATCACATTATACCACCCAAATGTATACAAGATTATTTTAAATTAAAAATAAAAATTAAAGAAATAATAGAGGTCAAGAGATGATTGTCCATGAACACAAATATATACAATATTACTTTTAATTAAAAATACAAATTAAAGAAATAATTGAAGTCAAAAGATGATTGTCCATGATTTGGAACTATCTATGTCAGTTCCAGAAATCAGGTAGAGGGAGAAAATACCATCCAAACATGGGTAAGAGAAAGATGGCTTTCCTGTGATTAAGAATATGGAACGGGCAATAAATGTCCACCACATCGATAAAAGCTCCTTTTTTAAATTCAATGAACTTTGTTATTACATAAGGGAAGTGGAGAAAGGATGGGTTTATCAGCTCTCAGCACCTTTAAGAATTTAGGCCGGATGTGTTGGCTCACGTCTGTAATCCCAGCACCTTGGGAAGCTGAAGTGGGTGGATTATCTGAGGTCAGGAGCTCCACACCAGCCTGGTCAATGTGGCAAAACACCGTCTCTACTAAAAATACAAAAATTATCATGGTGTGGTGGTGCATACCTGTAATCCCAGCTACTGGGGAGGCTGAGTTAGGAGAATCGCTTGAACCTGGGAGGTGGAGGTTGAAGTGAGGCAAGATTGCACCACTGCATTACAGCCTGGGAGACATAGCGAGACTCCATCTCAAAAAACAAACAAACAAAAACACTAAACATTTATGAAGCAAAATTGATATAGAGTAATATAACTGAAGTAGCAATTATTTTTTGATCAGTTGGCCATATATTATATGTGCCCAGTAGTATTCTGAGCATTAAAGGGAATATAAAAGTATAATTTATAGTTTCTCTTCACAAGACTTACAGTTTTATCGAGGACAGAAATTTTACGCACACAACAATTAGCAAACAGCTTAAGACAGAAGGTAATTAATGGCTACTTTAAGTGATATGGCTAATAAAGAGTAACATTCTATTAGGAAGGACTATATAGGAAGGACTCCCAAAAGAGTTGGTACATTGGTCAGTCTTTAAAAAGTGATGGAAAAAAGGAAAGATATTCCATTCTAGAGAAATAACTTAGAAATAGATATAGAGACAGGACCAAGGATATGATAGGATAATATCACAAATGTTACTTCCCCTTTTTCACTAAAAGTATCTCTTTGCTGCTGTTGAGCACAGCCATTTGCCAAGCTTAGGGGATAAGTAATCATTGTTTCAAGCCAAACACCAAAATTTTGTTATCTAATTTCCTGGCTTTCTGCATGGGGAGGAGAGTCCATGTGACCCAAATAGCTAATGAGATAAATGAAATCTTTTGGCAAAGTTTTCGGCAAGTTATTGCTTTCCTAATGTAAAGGAACAAATGTGGCTAGCTTCACCTTTCTCCTTTTTTCTGCCTTAAATATAAACAGTCTCTGAAGGTATAATAGCTACCTTCAACCACGAGACAAGAAGCTTGGAAAGAAAAAGTCAATATTCTTTTTTGTCTTTCTTTTTTTTTTTTTCTTTTGTATCTCTGTTCTTAGGCTGGAGTCCAGTGGTGTGATCTCAGTTCACTGCAACCTCTGCCTCCCGGGTTCAAGCAATTCTCCTGCCTCAGCCTCCAGAGTAGCTGGGACTACACATGCATGCCACCGCACCTGGTGATTTTTTTTTTTTTTTTTTTTTATTTTTAGTAGAGACGGAGTTTCACCACGTTGGCCAGGCTCTGCTCGAACTCCTGAGCCAGGAGAGCTGCCCGTCTCAGCATCCCAAAGTGTTGGGATTACAGGCGTGAGCCACCGTTCCTGGTTGAAAATGTCAGTATTCTGAAAGCGGTGAGGCAGAAAGAAAAAATCCAAACCAACCTCCTTCCAGATATTTTGGGGTTAAAGAAGTCTCTTTTTGTTTAAGCCACTATAATTATTTCCTTACTTGCAGCCAGATCTATTTTTAACTAATACAGATAAGAAAGAAATCAACCTGGTGAAGGGTTGAAAAATAGTGGGAAACATGAATTCAATAATCACCATATACCATTCATGCATTTATGATTTTGTATGTTGAATATCTGCTGTCTTAAATGCCTTTTCTTTACTTCCTTAGCAAAAATGTCATCTAGTTAGGCCTAGTAATTTGTTACTTCTTACACAAAATTTTCTTTAATTACCACAGTCAGAATAAATGAGGCTTTGGGCTACCACAAAATATAGCTTGTACTTAGATATAGCACTAAATAAATTTTCAGTCTCGTTGTATGATTAAGTGTTTAGATATGCGTCTCTTTTCCTAGCCTGCAGATTTCCTGAGGACAAAGATGTCTTATTCAATTTTTTTGTTTTGTATAGAAGTGTCTTACACATATCCCGCTTTCAATCTAGTTTTCGTTAAATGAAGTTTTTTATTGTAAACTGAAAAAAAAAATTTTTAAAGGTAGCGTTATTTTCCAGCTCCCAGCTCCTTCTCCAGTAGGTGAAACCTATCTCTCCATTCTTAAATCTGTACTTGGGGGAGTCTCTCCGAATCTGCTGTGATTCTGGAGACTGCCACCCAAAAAGATATATAGATATAGATATAGATATAGATATAGATATAGATAAAGATATATATACACACACACACATATATATACATACACACACATATACCCCCCCCCACATATATATGTATATACATATATTTAAAAATTTTAAAAATTAAATCTGTACTTGGCTTTGTGACTTGCTTTGCCAGTGGAATGTAGCAAATAAGATACAAGTAGAGACTTGAAAGTTATGGTGCATTGGAGCTTGCACTTCTCACTGCATTTTATAACCATGAGAGACTCTATGTGGAGAGCTCAAGTTTGCCTACTGGATGATCAGAGACCACAAGAGCAGCTGACCCAGCTAAACACATCTTCTATCCACCAGTTGACCCATTAAGTGGCCTCAGTTGCTTGACAGCAGCCAAGACCAACAAAAGAATTATACAACTGAGCCCAGCTAAATTAATGACACATAGAAATATGAAGTAAATAAAATGATTGTTTTAAGCTACTTAATTTGGGGGTAGGTTTTTATATAGCAACAACAAATGCACCATCAAATTTTCAGGTTGCTTTTTTAGAACTTTCCATTTCAGAGGTTCAGTTTAAAATATACAGATGATTGAAACAAATGTATCTTTTGGTTAAGAAGGAATTTATTTTCATAATTTTTGGTTGACTTGCAAAAATTACTCAAATTACCGGTTTGTAATATAGGCCTATCCTGACTCATAAAATAAATTGGTTGCTGTTGATTTTCAAAACAGTATCATGGGACCAACAAAAGTAAAATAAAAATTCTCTGCTTTTTAAGATTTTTATCAAGCGGTACAATGTTTCAAGCTGTTAAAAAACCTTGAGTATCCTTTATAAAACTCATGAGATCTGTGACCTACCCCAACTATGTTGTTCTTTGGGGAAACTTTTATGAATATTTTAATATTTTAAGCTAGGGTATTAATAGAATTTTGTTTGGTCTTAGCTTGATTCACAGGAACTTGGTTCTCCTTAGACAATAAGAAAATCCTCAGCATCATACCTTACTAAAAATCTACCCATTTTATATATGCATTAGGTATGAATTTCAAAGCCTTAATTAAGGTTTCTTAGTTTTAATCTTTAGTAAATTGCTTTAACTCTAGGGCAGTTAGAAAAATCTAAGTTATCTCTAAGCCACTTTCTGTGTTTATTTCTCTTGTCCCTTTCCACATAGATAACAAGCAGGAGACAGCAAGCAGAGGAAAAGTAAGGAGTATGGCTGGGCATGGAGGCTCACACCTGTAATCCCAGCACTTTGGGAGGCCGAGGCGGGTGGATCACATGAGGTCAGGAGTTTGAGACCAGCCTAGCCAACATGGTGAAACCCTGTCTCTACTAAAAATACAAAAATTAGCCAGGCATGGTGGCAGGTGCCTGTAACCCCAGCTACTCAAGAGGATGAGGCAGGAGAATCACTTGAATCCAGGAGGCAGAGGTTATAGTGAGCCAAGATCGGGCCACTGCACTCCAGCCTGGGTAACAGAGTGAGACTCTGTATCAAAAAATAAATAAAGTAAAGAGTACGGTTGGCTGGTTCATTCTGTCCCCCTCCAAAAGTTTCTGCCTTAATTTTTGTGGAGGAAGGTGTATGTAGGTTGGAGAACAGGTCCTGGATTTTCTGAAATGTTGAGCAAATCAGCCAGGAGTAAAGATGCCATTCTCACAGAACTTTAACATAAAAGCGGTTTGTGCAGCTCTGCCTCTTGGGGTGTCTTGCTGTGACATGAGAAGTCACAGCTTCTCATGTCAGCCTCCCAAAAAAGGCATCTTCTTTGTGAATGGGGTCCCCTGCCCATCTTAGCCCTGACTTGACAGGCATTTTCTTCTTAATATGGAAGATAAATTTATGAGATATGCTCTCAACTGTCCCAACGTAGTCTTTAAAATCTGTTTTCATACACCCTTTCCCACATCTTAGATGCTCTACAGGAAATAACATATAAATAGATATGTATGTATTTCTTATATAAATAACTTCAACTTTATGATCTCTACAAACAACAGTCCGTAGTTATAAGTAAAATTTCCATGACATTCCTGAAGCAAAGTTGGAATTAATGTGCTATGGCTACTAAAGGTTGAAGTTGGCAGCGAGTGTTTCTCCCAAATCCCCTGTGCTGTGAACCTAATGTCTGTGTCCTCCCAAAAGTCATATGCCGAAATCCTAACTCCAAGGTGACGGTTTTAGGAGGTGGGGACTTTGGGAGGTAGGAGGTCATAAAGATGGACTCCTCTTGATGGGATTAATGCACTGATAAGAAGAAGCATGAGGAAGATGATTTTTCTCTCAGCCATGTGATGGTACAAGAAGATAGTTGCCTGCAAACCAGGAAGTATGTCCTCACTGGACACCTTCAGAATCCGCTGGCACCTTCTGCTGATTCTGGCACCTTCAGAACTATTAGAGGTATATTTCTTGAGCCCACCTACTGAGTTTTCTTTATCTTCATAACTGGTAGAGAGACCAGTTTAAATATCAAAACACAACATCAAATGTATGGTTAATTGCCTAATACAGCAAAAGGAAATGGCTATAATTGACTATTTTACTGCTTATCTCCTTTTGTCGATTGCTACGGAATACTGGAATTATATGGGTACACTGAGGCAGTTGGGACATTTTGTGAAGTTGAACAAATCCAACTTTAAGGTCCTTGGATTTAAGCTTACAGTCTTAAAATATAATTGCTCTCATGGTCAGTCTGTTTGGTCCAACTGGGCCTAGAGTCTCTTTCTCTATCAGTTACTAAAAGTCAGTTTTTTACTGTGAGGTTTTCTGTTGTTGTCATGTTATGTGTTGTTTTTTTTGTTTCATTTTTAATGAAATGGAGAGAACATGCTTTAGAATAAACACACATGGTAAATTTTAAGGGCTCGATACAATATTCTAACTGAGTGTTCATGTTCAAGCACTTTCTTTAGAAATATTTTAATGTGAAACACTTCACAAGCTGTAAATCCCAGGTTAGTTATTACTAAGTGAGCCATACAAGTTATCAAAAGCTTTAATTAGATAAACTGGCTTACTTCTCTTTATCTCTTTATTTCTTCAGATATTAACTGTCACCTCTGAGTAAAAATCTTCAGCCAGATCTATTTTTTCATTCAGCCTCTCTCTTACTGCAAACTACAACCACAGACTTTTTGAAAAAATATGGCTACCATCCCAGCTCCATAGTTTCTGTGACTGTTTTGTCTAATAGAGGAAGAACTGGCACATGTCTGTTAAACAACAGTAGGAATCCTTCTCTCACTGTTTTCCAGTCATTTGCTTTTCTGTTGGCATCTGTAACTAAAACAATTTCACATAAAACTGAAATGATTCACTACTCTTGCCTTCTGTTAAAGATTACTGATTTTCAACCCGTCTTGGTATTTACATGACGTCTTTCTTTTGAACATTTTTTTTTTTGCATCAGAATCTATTGGAACATTCACATTGGTACAACAGAAACAGTTGTAACATTACTACATTTTCATTTCTGAACACTATATGTTATATGTGTTATAACTTACTCTTGGGATCTTACAGGTTAATGAATAAATTCTTAGAGTACAAAACTACTTTAGATGAATAAATGAAAATACCTGTTTACATCATAAACATTTCACTTGTGTGTTTTTAATCATGTTAAAACATGCCAATGTCTTTAAAATGTTTAAAATACAACAATATGTTTTTAAAGTTATAGAAAGATAAGAATTATTCTTTTGAAAGAAAGTACTTCACATCCGAGACCCAGATGTAATGGAGCTGTGATAATAATTATGGAGAACAAAGACAACCTCTGATAGAAAAATATAAAATATATTCCCTTGTGATTGAAAAAAAGGTCCTCATAAGATTTTCACACAGGCTAATGGCACCACATTGCTCCTTACATTTCCTTTCTTCTTTCCTTCCTTCCTTCCTTCCTTCCTTCCTTCCTTCCTTCCTTCCTTCCTTCCTTCCTTCCTTCCTTCCTTCCTTCCTTCCTTCCTTCTTTCCTTCCTTTCCTTCCTTCCTTCTTTCCTTTCTTTCTTTCTCTTTTTCTTTCTTTCTTTCTTTCTTTCTTTCTTTCTTTCTTTCTTTCTTTCTTTCTTTCTTTCTTTCTTTCTTTCTTTCTTTCTTTCTTCTTTCTTTCTCTCTCTTTCTTTCTTTCCTTCTTTCTTTCTTTTTTCTTTCTTTCTTTCTTTTCTTTCTTTCTTTCTTCTTTCTTTCTTTTTTTTCTTTCTTTTAACTTTCTATAAGATAAGGTAAGTACTCTATATACACAGGAAACATGAAACAGTGAATCAATTTTGTCCCTTGATCACTTTTAAGTAGGAAATTGCCAGGCATTCCTGTTTAAATACAACCTAAGGTCGAATGTGTCTGTCTACAGCTTCCCCAAGTGCTACTCACCTTGTGCACACACTCTAGCCTTTTAGTTGTGTGTTTACTCTCCTCATCTTCCACAGAATTAGTTGAACCTCCATGAGGTTGATAGAGTCAGTGTTGTGAAGTCCTTCAGATCATAGATAATTATACATTTTTGTCCCCCAGGCTGGAGTGCAATGGTACAATCTCAGCTCACTGCAACCTCCGCCTCTCAGATTCAAGCGATTCTCCTGCTTCAGCCTCCCGAGTAGCTGGTATTATAGGGGCCTGCCACCATGCCCGGCTAATTTTTGTATTTTTAGTAGAGATGGGGTTTCACCTTGTTGACCAGGCTGGTCTTGAACTCCTGACCTCAGGTGATCTGCCTGCCTCAGTCTCCCAAAGTGCTGGGATTACAGGCGTTAGCCACCACACTCAGCCATAATTATACAGTCTTTAAAAGAGAATTTGGATAATTTGAAAACTTTTTTTACTTGGCTAAACTCAAGGCACAAAACAAATTCAATTAGGCTTAAATAATAAGTGATCCAGTCAAGTTCTGATATTTACACATATGCTTGAAATAATGGTTGGTTCAGTTAACAACTCTATTCACTAGGGGTTGCAATCATATCACAAATTCAATTTTAAAACTTTCGTAGTTGTTCCTCTTACCATCGTATTGCTTTTACTTTGAATATCTCTCTTCTCAGAAGTAATCACAATTACGTGTGTGGCGATGATCATTTCCAAGCTTATTTGTAAACATTTATTAGAAATGCTTTTGTCTGGAAAAACTTATTTCAGAAAGAATATTTGGTTGGATTGTGGTCAATATGACATTGCTACCATCCCTTTTAAGATCTCCTACTCAATGACATTTCAGTCCCTTTTTCTACATGGTTCTAGGTTAGAGTTTGCCAGTGAGAGGTACTCACCGTGATATTGGAAGGCAGAAACGAAAGGAAGGTTACGATGTTCTGGAGGTACTTTCAGGCAGACCCGGCCAGATTGCAAACAAGATCACAAGAGCTTTCTGGCAAGCTCACCTGCTTTAGTGCTGTAGGCAGTTGAGGTAGCAAGTAATCACTTCTTGAGAGCCAGGGCTACTAGCTGAAATAATATTAGGTTCAGTGCTTTCTCAAGAACCTTTTGAAAACTTCCAGCTCTATTGCTACAATTAAGATTATCACTAGTAAATTCCCTTACTTATTATACTTTCCCAGCATTTTAATTATTGCACATGGCTCTAATCTCTCGTATGAAAGTTCATACTTGAAATATAAAGCGGCTTCTGATTTTCTAATCAGATACCAACTGATAGAAATAATAAGCATTGTTTTGTATGATTTTAAACTTTACACAAATGGCAAACTTCTATACATTTTTTTCATGTTAACATAGTTTCAGTTCATTCCTTTCAACTGATATGTAATATGCTAATGTTTTATTTATTACAATTTATCCTTTTTCCTATTACGGAACATTTAGTTGGGTTTCAAAGTTTTGCTATTACTCCTAATGCTCGAATGAAAATCCTGTGTTTCATCTTCATACATACAATACTTTTTTGAACTCTATATTAGGAGTAGCATTGATGCCTCCAATGGTATAAGAAAATTCCTTTTCCTGTACATTCTCATTAAAGCCTAGTACTGTCAAATTTTAAAATTTTGCTAACATAATAAATGTTTAATAATACCACATTATTTTATTATTATTATTTGAGATGGAGTCTGACAGTGTTGCTGAGGCTGGAGCGCAGTGGCATGATCTTGGCTCACTGCAATCTCTGCCTCCTGGGTTCAAGGTGTTCTCCTGCCTCAGTCTCCCAAGTAGCTGGGATTACAGGCAACTGCCACCACACCCAGGTTATTTTTGTATTTTTTTTTTTTTTAGTAGAGACTGGGGGTTCATCACGTTGGCCAGACTGGTCTCAAACTACTGATCTCAAGTGATTCACCAACCTCGGCCTCCTGAAGTACTGAGATCACAGGAGTGAGCCGCTGCACCCAGCCAATATCACATTATTTTATTTAAAAATTCTAAAATTCCTATTAATAGAAATTAGATGTAAATCATCTGCTTGATGTCATATGAAATTGTAAGTTTTACTTACATATAGATGTTCACTTGAAAGTTGTTTTATGATAAGAGCTGATGAAGGTATTACAATAAGGCAGCTACTGAATATTATACCATATAGCACATAAAACAGGAATTGTTCATTTAAAGATTATTTCCTCTTACTAGACTATGAGTGTCTTGAGGACTGGGCTCATATTTTCATTTATGAATCCTTTAATCCAAACTTTAACACCAGTTAAAGGTGTGACCCAAACTTTAACATCAGTTAATGGAGGAGGAGTTGAGTCATTTGTATTCCTCCTTTTTTCTAAAACTAACCAAACATTACAAAGAACCAAAATAGTTATAAACTCCTTCTTCAAAAAACTAGGAAAAGCCACTCCTCGCAATTACAACTATTGAAATTTGAAGTCCAGATCAACTAGAGGTAGAATGCCAAGTAGGAAACATATTTCTAAGATATAGTGAATTTTTAAATTCCCCTAATGTAGAAGGGATCCTCTCCTAAAAAATCAGTGTCCATGTAATTGGTACAGCAAGATTTGGGGAGGGGTGATCTGAGGGAGTGTCTCTGAATCCAGTACACCTTATAAAATGGAGATGAAGGAGAAACAGCAGAGACATACCATTGGTGCTGATCATAGGCAACTAAAAATAAATGATTGAATGTCAAAACATTGCACAAAAATGAGTGACACTGGAGATTTTGCTGCGATCCTCACAAACGCTCTACTTTCTCTGAACGGCTCTTCAGAAGAGCGAGTAAAGACATATTCCCAAAGTAAAGGTCCTGGAATATTTAACAGGAAGGTTCAGAGATGCCATATCTAGAATAAATTTGCCTGACTTTCCTGCTCAATCATTTTTTTACTCCTCCATCTTTTCTTAAACAATAAGCTGATTCAGATAGAATTGACCACATTTAAAGATGAGTAATAACTAGATGAAAACAGGCATGGAACTAACCAAAAAGGAATAAAAAGTAAGAGAAGAAGAAGGGAGAAGGAGAAAGGGAAGAGGTAGAAGAGAAGTTAATATATAAAGGCAGGAGAAAAAAATCTCTGCATCAAAATAACAACACCAGGCAATTTAACAAGGACATACTCATGATCTGAGAGAACTAACTAAAGACATGGTTTATTTGAAAAGTGAGGCCAAAGACATATATATGTAAGAAAAAATAAAGAGATGATAGTAAACAGTCAGACTTTAATACCTATGTTATTAAAAATAAAACCCAAAATTGAAATAGACACTACTGAAAACACAGTTGGGGGCATGAAAAAGAGACAAGTTAATGGAGCAAAATTAGGTACCAAATTTATAAAAGTTTAAAGTGATTAGAAAAAAAGAATAGGTATGGAGGACAGATACAGGGGATGAGAGACACTTATATGTTATAACTGAAGAAGAATACAAAACTAATTGGTACTGAAAATATTTGCTGCAACAGAATCTGAATACCAAAGGGTACATTATACCTGAGAAATAATTGATGCAGAATAATACAGTTATGTATTTTTAAAATTACTGGAATTCAAGGGTTAAAAAAATCCCATTTAAAAAAATCTGCCTACTAAGCCTAAAAATTAAGCTGCTCTTGGATTTCTCAGTATCAACATTCAATACCAGAAGATGGTAAAACAGTGTTAAACAAATATTCAGCAATGAAAATATGATTCAAGAATTTTATATTAAGTCAAGTCATTGCTCAAAAATAAAGGCAAAAAGCATGCAGTTTCAAATATGCAAGAACTCATAGCACGATAATACCATCAGGATGATGAAATTTGGTCATTTGATATATTACTAGAGAAAACAAGAAAAAACATTTGGAAATGAATGTTGAATTCACTAAAATATAGAAATAAAGCTAAGCAATTGGGGAAATTTTGGTTATAGGATAAAATGTAATTAATCTTAACCAAGAAAGCCTAGCCAGAAATGATGAGAATTTCAGAGAGTTAGTCAGATCCCAGATCATACAAGGCACTGTCATCCAGGGAAGGCAATATTTTGCTGTAGGAACTAAAATAATTTTTAGATTATTAGAGATAGGCACAAAAGAGGAATCAAGAATGACTCCAGGCTGGATGCAGTGCTGTAATTGAGATTTTTGGGAGGCCAAGGCAGGTGGATCGCTTGAGCCCAAGAGTTGGAGAACAGCCTGGGAAACATGGTGAAAACCCATTTCCAAAACACACACACATACACAAAATGAGCTGGGTGAGGTGGCAAGCACCTGTAGTCCCAGCTACTTGGGAGGCTGAGGTGGGAGGATCACTTGAGCTCGAGAGGTTGAGGCTGCAGTGAGCTGCGATTGCACCATTGCACCCCAGTCTGGATGACAGAACTTACAGAGCGAGTGAGACCCTGTCTCAAAAAAAAAAAAAAAAAAAAAAAAAAAAAAAAAAAAAGAATGACTCCAAATGTTTGGCCTGAACAGTTTGGAATGGAGTGCCCCTTACTAAAATGAGGAAGCCAGAAGCCTAGGAGAGAAGCCGGTTGAGGTTGTGGGTACTATAAACATTTTTGACATATGTTAAAGCCCAAATGTTTGTGTCTTCTCCCAATTTGTGTGGAAACCATACTCTTAATTTGATTTTATTTGAACATAGAGCCTTTGGGAGGTAATTAAGGTTAGTTGAGGTAATAACGGTGGGGACATCATGATAGGATTTTTGCCCTGATTCAAGGAGAAACTAGAGAGCTTGCATGTTCACATTCCCACTCCCCTGTGGGAGGACACAAGTCGGTGACTGTGCAAGCCACCAAGAGAGCCCTTTCCAGGAACTGAATCAGCCTTGATCTTGGGCTACTCAGCCTCCAGAGCTGTGAGAAAATAAATTTCTGTTGCTTAAGCCACTCAATCAATGGTATTTTGTTATAGTAGCCTAAGCATACTAATACAGCATATGTTAATTTTGAGATGTCTTCTATACATCAAGCAAGAAGTTGGATACATGATTCTAGAGTCGGGGGAGAGCTGGTACTGCTGATATGAATTTGGAAGTCATCAGAAATCGTCAGTGACATTTAAAGCCAAATTGAAGTTACATTGCATAAGTCTACTGTGTATTCCAGGTATAATTACTCTTTGTAGAGAAATAAATGGAATTGGCCAGTTGTGCTTGTTGTCTGAGGTATTAAAAAAAATTAACACCAAGTTTTGTCTGCTCTTTTCTCAGCTGACTTGGTTTTGAACATAATGACTCATTTTATACTTCTACTTACCTCTAGATATAGCCCTTCTGTAAAATACTCCTATTGCTTCTCTTTTTTAAGTTCAGTGAGTCAAATTTCAAGGACCAAAATAAAGAAATTATTGTATGAGGTCCAGGTTACCGAACTACTGAACTAGCTAATCTCCATTTCTCCCTGCCCTGTTTGCTATATGACAAAAGTTACTACAAAGCCAAATATATATCTAGGTCACCAAACAATACAGTTTGCACAGGACTATTCAGGTTTACACCTGCTGTCCTGGTATAATTATTAATAGCACCCAGCATAATTATTAACACTCTCTTGCACTCTCTAAAGTGTGCTGAGGGTTTAAACAACAAATTTTATGGTTATCTTCTGAGTAGTAGATACTTCTCCTTCACAGTTCACTATGTTAGTACCATCTATTGGTCTTAATTGACACTATGTTGGCCTATGATTTTGTCTCACACAGTTGAGTAATTCAAAGCCTTTTTTTTTTTTTTTTTTTTTTTTTTTTTGAGAAGGAGTTTTGCTCTATCGACCAGGCTGGAGTGCAGTGGCGCAATCTCGGATCACTGCAACTTCCGCCTCCTGGGTTCAAACAATTCTCCTGCCTCAGCCTCCCGAGTAGCTAGGGTTACAGGCACATGCCGCTACGCCTGGCTAATTTTTTGTATTTTTAGTAGAGACAGGGTTTCACCATGTTAGCCAGGATGATCTCGATCTCCTGACCTCGTGATCCACCCGCCTCAGCCTCCCAAAGTGCTGGGATTACAGGCATGAGCCACCGCGCCCAGCTCTAATTCAAAGCCATTTTTTAAAAGAAATGTTCTTAAGGACTCCTTATGTTGATTAAAATTAATTATACATAGGTAATTAGGAACAAACATGAAACCCAATATTAAAGTCTTATTATCTTCTATAACAAAACCAGATTTTTAAATCAAATGTCCCAAATCCCTACAAAACCCATACAATCTAAAATAACGATAATGATTTAAAATGAAAAATTATTTTTTTGTGTGGAATGTAAATCTCTTTTCAGAATATGACTATAGTACTTATGCAGGTTGTTGGAGTTTTCCCAGGAACTCTCTGCTTTTAAATTATGATGGCATTAATATTCATAGAGCACATCACCACAGCATCCTTTGGCCTTCAGTTGGTATGAAAATATAGCTTTATTATAAGGTCTGCCTGCATTCTTTTTTTCATTATTGATGAGTGAAGTTGTGTTATGTAGTTCCTTTTTTATCATATTGAAAACATTGGTATTAAAATCAGTTAGTAGGTCTTGACTTTATAGTGGTTCTCCAGCTAGCCAGAATATACCTATATTAATTTCTTTAGTATCATTTTATTCAAATGAAAACACAATATTTAAAAAATATTCCAGATCTCTAAGAATACGTTTTTGGAACCTCAGGCATCTATGAATCTTTGTTTGTACAATATCGCTGAAGGGTTTTAACCTGATAATTAGTAAAATAAGAAGTACAAATGATCAATAAACATAATTATTATTTCTCACTAGGAAAAAAAAAAGACTGAAAATAAGACCTGATGATGATAATAAGTATTTTGGAGGGTTCAAGAAAAAAGATTGTCACCCTTATACACTGCTTTTGGGATTTTAAATAAGTTCCACATTTCTTGAAAGCAAATTGATCATGTGCATTAAAGACATAAAAATGTGTATACCTTTGACTCAATTGTTTCCACTTCTAGACATGTATTCTAAGAACATAATAAAATTCATATGGATACATTAATTAACATAGTAAATGGCACATAATATGCACTTGATAAATATTTACATACACACACACACAGACATACTATGCATGTACTTGTGTCAATGTGCTAGGTGTTGGATATACAATGATGACAAGAAAGTACAGTTTAGTTGTGGAGGTAAATTAAAAATTATATAAACATGTAACAACTATGGCGCATTTCATGGGAAAAGGACATGTGAATGCCTTTAAAAGAGGTTTTTTTAAAAAACAGTATGTCGTTTTATTGGTACATAGTAGGTGTATATATTTATTGGGTACATGTGGTGTTCTAATATAGGTATACAATGTGTACATAGGACACATCAGGTCAAATGAGATATCCATCACCTCAAACATTTATTTATTTGTGTTAGGAACATTCCAATTCCATTCTTTTCGTTATTTTAAAATTTACAATAAATTATTGTGTGCTGGGATATAAATTGTAGAATACTTGTTAAATGAATGAGATTAATTATAATTTTGTTTTTCAAAGTAACTTTAATAGTAACAAAAAAATAAAAAATATCCTAAAGATACAATAGTGGTTTGTTTAAATTGATTTTAGTACATTTATACAGTACAATGTTTCGAAGTTGTTAATAATGATAATTTTGCAGAAGTATTTTCATTGGCATGAAGAATTGTCCTCAATACAGTAAATGAAGACAGCATTTGACAATAAAACCACAGACTGGCATGGAACTCATGACAAAATGTATCCACTTACATAAAGCATTGACCAAATGTAGGTCTAGATAGGAAGAGAGAATAAATTTGACAGTTATCAAGCTAATTTGTCAGTTTTTTAAAAAAGTGCAACATAAAATAAATTAATAGTCTATGCAGCTCTGATGTACCAGCTGATCTACTTTGGAAGTTTTGTTTTCATTGCTCCATAGAAAAATGAAACAGCACAGGAGATTAGAGATCATCAATACAACAAACAATTTGACTGAATAAATAAATGTACAATTTTGTTGTAAGGTAGTTACTTTCCTCCATAAAAGTGTCCTGTCTTGGCCCCCTCAGAAGAAAGGGAAAAGGAAGAATTCAATAATATGACTTCAGAATAAATAAATAATTGAAGAATTTCAAAATAGAATGAGGCTTTGCTTTGAAATATCCAATCTTCTTGAGACTGCAAATTGTGCAGGAATAGAGAATAGTTTTTCTCATGAGTTTTCTTCCAATCAGAAGAAAAATATAACATGAGACTTTCTCGTGGATTTCAACATATCTAATCATATACTTGTTGGCAATCTGGAAGAGAAGGAACAGATGAAAAATTCATAAAGAACTCACGTACATAGTATGCTCAACTTAGTTTTTATTTTATACAAACATTTTGAAATAAAAGTATTTACTTTTATGTACCAATTCACATTATATTTTATAGTTTATAAGTGCAGCTAACATAAATTACTGTCTAAATTATTCTGTCATGCTATTTTGCTTAAATGTTTTCAATATAGTAAAGTTTTTCAATTTTTTAATAGATTTTTTCATTGTATCTTATTTTCTGTGCCTTCGTATTTCATAATGTATTTCAGAGAGTCAAAATATGTTATTATTGATATAACAGACTCTCTTTAAGTAAAAATAAACTTTGATAAAAAGTTTGAGTTTAGAATTTGATTTGGGTAATATCAGAAGTAAGGCAATACTTGGAAGTATAGATTGTTAGACGCTCAGTCTTTGGAGTAAAACGCACCTACTGAGGTGAGGTTTGATCAAAACTTCACCAGTAATTAGCAGTTTGACCTTGGAGAATTTACTTAATTTTTCCGAATCTATTTCAGTTCATGTCACTATCCTATCTAAAATCCTTTAAAAGTTCTTCTTTCCACTGAGAATAAAATTCAAAGTCTTAATAAAATTGTTCAAGGGCTTCACGTAATTGTTCCCCTGACCATCTCCACGGCCTTTCCTTCTCATTTCTCACTTATGTTGGTGCCCTCAGGTGCTTGCACATGTTCTTCCTTGAATCTGTGTCCTTCCTTCTTTTCCAGTGACAGTCCAACCCATCCATATACAATTATGCATTGGTTCCTAAATATTTATTTAATTTGCTACTAACATATGAAGATAGCACCAGGTGTATATTGGCCCTGAAAACACACTTAAAAATAATGAATTCTAATCTGGAGAAGTGTGTATTCAATGTTTCCTATGTTTACTCTAAAAAGTGCTATTCCTCAGGCTGCCCAGTCTTGAATTAATGATAAATTTGGTCATCAGTTTGAAATAACAAGAATATTAGTTGTGGGGTGACTAGTATACATGAGCTTGATTCAATTAATTATCAGGTAAGGTAGCTATAAGAAAATAACTTTTTGTTAAACATAACTTACATTTTGTTTTGATTTTGTATATTATTGTACACTCTTATATTGAGTTGCTCATTAACCAGTCAATGGTTGAAACGTGTTGTTAAAAATAAAAGTAACTAAAAGTTACTTTACAACAGTGAAGAAAATGCCAACAAGATTTCCAGCTATAGCAGCCTTGAACATTGTTGAACCCCTAAACTAATGCCAGTAATTGCCTATCTACATATTTGTTACTAGATCTGTCTTGGTTTTTTAGTTATAACAAAATACTTTAGATTGGCTATTAATAAGCAATAGAAATTTATTTCTTACAGTCTTGGAGGTTGGAAAGTCCAAGATCAAAGCACTGGCAGATTTGGTATTTGATAAGGGCTTACTCTCTGCTTCAAAGATAGCATTTTCTCTCTGCACTCTCATATGATGGAAGGGGCAAATGCTGTATCCTCACATGGTGGAAGGGTTCTTACATGGTGGAAGGGGAAAGGTAGCTCCCTTCAACCCTTTTGATAAGGACACTGGTGCCATTCATGAAGGGAGAACCCTCAGGACTTAACCACTTCCACAAAGGCCTCATCTCTTAATACCACAACAATAGGAATTAGGTTTCCACATGAAGTTCGGAGGAACACATTCAGACCACAACACCATGCGTTAACAATAAATTACTATTTCTCTAAACTTTTTAAAATCTTGTTTGCTGTTATATGCATGTGGAATCATTCCTGGATGATACAACTGGAAATTTAATTTCATCAAAACAAATAGTCCATCACAACCAATTCATTCTGGCAGTTTTAGTCTTTATTAATTTTGTAGTTTATAACATATTTGATTTGCAAATTCATCTATGGTTTTACTATTGTATAAGAACCAGAAAGCTAATACATTCATACTCTGTTCATTTTTTAAAAGTTGTACATTTCTCAAAACATTAAGCTCTAAACTGGAGTGAACATTTATTCGCAAAGTAGAGCACTGCACTACTAAGTAGATGGCCACATTTTGCATCCTAGTTTTAGTACAATCAATCATGAGGCTTGGAGATGTCAGCCTACATCTATAGGCTGTGTTCTTCATATAGAGAATATAGGGCATACAAGGTGACATATTGGGGTATGAGAGAGAAACATAACTTCCATATTTTCAAATCATTATTTGTATATTTTATTTTGTATATATTTCATTTTTTCTGTATGTTTTATAAGCAGCATACTATGTTACTATATATGGTATATGAGGATACCTTCAAAATGTTTTTACTGATAAAATATGTGATCTGAAAATTTTGAAGACAACACCTCTCATAATTCTTTCATCTTTAAATTAAAGAGATTAGTGCCTTTTAGACCCTACTTCAAGGGGACCTACAGGGTTCTTAAAAAGTGGTTAGGGTAGAGAAGCAGCCTGGGAAATTGGAGATCTGAGGAAGTCCAGTCCACTAGATTCTGCCCTCCTAGCTCCTTTTTTACATCTCCTTTACACATTAGGCTTCTTTGTAAGAATATGTTCAGATATTTAAACAAAAGGTTTGAAGTACAACTGACTAAATGATGTCTGAGGTCTTGATAAAATCTAAACTTCTTTGATCATCTAGGTTCTCAGCTGCCCTCTATTCTGGAGGTAAAATAGTGACAAACATTAAACACATAACATAGCACATTTTCATGTTAGGAATTTGTGTTATAGACCCAATTAGTGATATGAGACATATGTGTGAGGAGATAACCAGAAATCTCTGAGAAACTTGAGTGGCGGGCACAATGTGTAATAGTGGTTGAACGTAGAAACAGATCTTTTTCAGGTGCAATCACAGTAAAAGGTATATTTTAAGAGGTCCTTAAGATCATTCCATGTGACATCCCACACCTATCAATGCTGTATTTTAAACTTTTACTTTTAGCCACCACCCTAATATAATTGCATTCTATCAGTCTTGATTATAAAGTTGATTAATGCAACTGATTCCTGTGCGGTGTTGTTTAAACCAAGACTACACTTTGATTTCGGTAATATATTTTTAAAGTATTGGGCAGCCTAGCCCCTAATTGTCTGGATGCTCTTAGTAAGAATCAGGTGTAGGCACAGTTGTCTCGTAAATAAAGAGAGGATGTCATTATAAGCTATTTCACTTGTTCACCAGTTAGTCCTCAGAAAGTAAATATAAATGCAACATTTCTTAGTTTCTTCCTTCTCTACCCATTTCCCTAGAATCAAACCAAACATGTTGTGAAATCTAAAAGCAAAAAGAAAAACAGCTTGTAATTGTATTTCTGGTTAAGATTTTCTGCCAAGTTGATGGCATGAATCATAAAGAAACAAGTAAGAGAGAAAATAAACTAATAATATGACTATTACCAGGGCAATTCTGAATCATTTCCAAGATTTGTTAGCTGTTTCAGATTACAAAGTCA
Organism: Papio anubis; assembly: GCF_008728515.1. Classification (NCBI taxonomy): domain Eukaryota; kingdom Metazoa; phylum Chordata; class Mammalia; order Primates; family Cercopithecidae; genus Papio; species Papio anubis. The sequence continues at coordinate 144,023,139 of NC_044977.1, forward strand.
GTAGGCATGCATGGCAACTTTTTTTCAGGCAATGCATTTTCACAATGATTGTGCTAGGAAATGAAGTGGCAGACATGATACAGATACACTTGTAATTGGTGTGGCTCCCATAGCAATGAACCTAGGTTTGTCCTTTAATGAAAGGTTGGAATGCACAGTGGAAAAAGACACATTCTTCTGCCTGTGTCTGTACCTACCTGAGAGAGCACTGTTTTCTGAATTTTCTGACAAAGAACCTTTTGCAACTAGCCTTTTCTAGTTTCTTATTTTTCTAAGATAATCACATCTCTTCTTGTCACATATACTTATTTCCCTCCTTGGCTAGAAATTTGAATACCATAGTCCAGTGGTTAATGAACAACTTTGCCTATAAAATGCCACACCTTTCTTTATATATGGATATTTATATATGAATATTTTCATACTCTGAATCAGCCTAAAGGCTTCAATAAAGATGTTGCTGTAAAATTTAGGTGCTTTAAGAAAAGGAGACAATGAAAACAAAATAATGCATATTGCTAAAATATGTGATTATAGGCAGAGACTTTGGGTGTGTGTGTGTGTGTGTGTGTGTGTGTCTGTGTCTTTAGAGAAAGCCCAGGGCCCAAAGTTCCTCACATTTGGACTTTTGATAAAGCAAAATAATTAAAGAAATGTAAATAGAGAAGTCAAGACAAGCACAAAAGAGTTTGGTGAGAGGTAATTCACTCTGTAATTTTTGCATTTAAGAGATCAGAGATCACAGTATTTCAAATTTTATCTTGGCATTTCTTTACTTTTTACCCTTCTGGAGGCCTTAGAGCTAGAAAGGCCCTAATACTTATCAAGCTTTGAGACTGTAATACCTTAAATATGTAATGCCTGATTTTCTACACTTTGACTCAGAAATTATATCTCTCTCCATGTTCACAAACCCACCAAAATATGATCACTGTGGGTTTTTTTTTTTTTAAATCTCTTTTAACTTTTAACGGGCCTAGTAAAAAGAAATAAGAGACCAAGGAGAGAAGCAGAAAAGGAGTTAGAGGAAGGATTGACATCACCAGGGCAAACAGTCCCATCACTCAGGCCCTTGATTCCTTTCCTTTCACAGAGGAAATGTAGTTTATGTTCCTGTACACAATCTATTAGCCTCTAGATGCCTGTTAAACTCTCAGAAGAGGGAAAGTATAAACAACTCTTACCCAGGAGCCCTCTGACCTCTCCATTTCTAGTGCGTGAGCTTTCATGTGGAGTTAAGGTAGCCGTGCACAACAGGGAAAAGCAAGAGATTTTGTCTGTGCACTTGAGCAGCCAGATCCATGATCAGGCAACATGATTAGGGAGACTATACAATTGATCATTCCAACTGGAATGTTTTTGTCTGAGACAACTGCTACATTGAACAGAGCACTGGGTCCTCCTGGCAAACTAAAGATAGCCACAGAGCAGACATTCATTACTCACTGAATAAAGGAATAAATGAGTAAGACTGTAGCCCATCATATGCTTGTCATCTAAGGGATGACAAAGGTCAAGAAGTCATTCTGGGTTCATTCAAATAGCAATCCAAGAGATAGAAACTGTGAAGTGGTGGGTTTTAGGTTTTATGTTTTGTTTGTTTGTTTGTTTGTTTGTTTGTTTTGAGACAAGGTCTCACTCAGTCATCCAGGATGGAGTGTAGTGGAGTGATCTTGGCTCACTGCAACATCTGCCTCCCCAGCTCAAGTGATCCTCCCACCTCAACCTCCTGAGTAACTGGGACCACAGGCGAGCACCACCATGCCTGGATAATCTTTTGCCATTTTTGTAGAGATAGAGTTTTGGCATGTTGCCCAGGCTGGACTCAAACTCCTGGGCTGAAGCAATCCACCGGCCTCGGCCTCCCACAGTGCTGGGATTATAGGCTTGAGCCACTGGTCCATCCGAAGTGGTGGGTTTTACCTCTTCATTAGGGCTGGCCCTGAGACTCTGAGGAAAAGGATCCGCAATCATCTAAGCTATCAGGCAGTAGTATAGGCTATCTTGGAAAGTAGTCATTGGAAATACTCACTGGCCAGGCTCAGTGGCTCATGCCTGTAGTCCCACCACTTGGGGAGGCCAACGCAGAATGATAGGTTAAAGCCAGGAGTTCAAGACAAGCCTGGGCAACAAAGTGAGATCCTGTCACTACAAAAAATAAAATAAAATAAAAAGGCCAGGCATGGTGGCACCTGACTGCCAAGTTATTCTGGACACTGAGGCGGGTGGATTGATTGAGTCCAGGAGTTCGGACTGCAGTGAGCTATGATCATGCCACTATACTGATAGAGTGCAGTGACAGAGTGAGACATTGTCTCTAAAACAATAAATAAATAAAATAAAAATAAAGTAAAACAAAATAATTAAAATTAAAATATTCTTAAAGTTTAAATATTACATTTATTTTTAAATAAACATTTACTTCAAAAATTTTTTAATAGAAGAGGGTAAGACTAAAAAAAATGCTCTAGAGAAACAGGCTTTGGAATAGGAATCTAAAGCTCTGAGACTAACTCTGTTTTGTCAACTCATTCTGAAATATTGGAAAGCTACTTGCATTTCCGTAACATCTTTCTTTTTTCTTTTTGAGACAGAGTCTTGCTGTCGCCCAGCCTGGAATGCAGTGGTGTGATTATAGATCACTGCAGCCCCGAACTCCTGGCCTCAAGTGATCCTGTCTTTAGCTGCCAAGGTGGCTGGAACTACCGGTGAGAGCCACCATGCCCAGCTATTTTTAAATATTTTTTTTTTATAGAGATGAAATCTTGCTATGTTACACAACTTGGTCTCAAACTCCTGGCCTCAAGTGATCCTCCTGCCTTGGCCTCCTAAAATGCTGGGATTACAAGTGTGAGCCACCTGACCTGGTCGCTACAATATCTTATCTGTAAAATTAACAAAAGGAGGCATCTACCAATCTCTGACTTTCTCAGCCCTACCTATCTGCCTAACAGGGTTATTTAAAGAAAGAGTGACACATTCTAGCTCAAAAATCTTTTCCCAAAACAAAGTGATGGATATAATATTTTAAAAGAGGGAGGAAAAGAAAATTTTAAAGACATAGTTGGCTTGAATAAAGGCAAACATTTTCTCAAACAAGAAATGGATCATAATGTTTGACTTGAGCCTCAAATGGTGCTTGCTGGGCTCAGGGTGCAGCAGGAGGAAGTGGTGGACAGGCAATGGTTCCCTATGGAACAAAAGAAGCAAAAGTGCTCACCTGTCACAGGCATCTGGAATCAAACTCACTGTGTGTGGTCAAGAACTCAGCACAGCCCTTTTGGTTTTAAAGAAGGCTGAAAATTTCTTCTACCAACTATCACTTACTGTCTAGGGTTTTCGTTTAGGGGAAGCAGTAGGCCTAAAGATGTGGAGGAAACAGGCATAGCCTCCAATCTGGAGCTGAAGCAAACTGTTTGTTGAATAAGAGGCTGGATCTGCAAACCCTTAATGTCATTGTGCACTCTGAATGACCTTTAAAAACCTGGTTCTAGATTAGGGGCCCAGTGGGCTGAGTAGTGTAAAACTTACAAGGGCAAAACTTACAAGCAAGTGTAAAACTTACAAGGGCAGGGAAGGGTAGGCAAAAATGAGAATTAATGGAGAGAAAAAATATAAAAATCTTTCCAAATTAAAATTAATCTGCATGACTAGGTATGAAATATACATACATAAATAAATTAATCTGCAACTCTAAATGCCAAAGCACACACAAAATATCAAATGCTAAGAAGGACAAATCAAGATAAACTTTTAGAAGAAAAATTTATTTCAGAGAAGTTCAGATCCTGTAGAATAGTCTGAAAAAAATTTAAATATGCTATTGATTTCAAAAGAAATGTAAAAATATATTGCTTTCCTTAAAAAGAAAGATAATTTATAAAACAAAAAACTTAAAAAGAATACAAAAAATGAAGATGAGAAAAAATAAGTATAAAATCTTGAAAATAAAAAAAATCATTAAAATGAAAAATAATATGTGGGATAAATGTAAGACTGGATATGATCAGAAAGAAAATGAGTCAATTAGAATGGTATCATAATATATGTAATATACATTAAATATATAATATATTAAATATATACTATATTACATATTAAATATATATATATATTTTTTGAGATGGAGTCAGAGTCACACTCTGTCACCTAGGCTGGAGTACAGTGGCACGATCTCAGCTCACTGCAACGTCTGCCTCCCGGGTTCAAGTGATTCTCCTGCCTCAGCCTCCTGAGTAGCTGGGATTACAGGTGCGTGCCACCACTCCTGGCTAATTTTTGTATTTTTAGTAGAGACGGGGTTTCACCATGTTGGTCAACTTGGTCTCGAACTCCTGACCTCGTGATCCACTTGCCTCAGCCTCCCAAAGTGCAGGGATTACAGGCATGAGCCACCATGTCCAGCCACCATAATATATTAAAGATATAAAGATGTGGAGACCAGTTAAGAAACATCACAGATTAAATTGAAATGCTCTGATATTGATTTAATAAGAGCACCAGAATAACAGACTGGAAGGAATGGCAGAAGAGTCCATATTTGGAGAGGTAATTACTGACAACATTTCAGAATTAAAATTAGGCTTCGCATATGAGCAGAATTGAAAAATAATTATTATTATTTGGATTCATTACAATTGTATCTCAGATCATCAACTATAAACAAATCATCTAAAAAACAGTCAGATGAAAAAATATGTGTTGCCTGCAAAGGAATGTCATTTAAACTAATAGCAATTTTTTGCCAGAATTACTTGGTATCAATTTATGCCAGAAATTAGTAAAATTGTGTCTTAAATAATAGAACAAAAAAATCTGTCAAAATAGAATTTTATTCTCAACCACATTCTCCTTTAAAAATAAAGAAAAATTGATATTTGCAAACTTATAAAAATATATAAAGAAGCTCATCTGAAACTGCCTTTGCAAAATTATTGCAGTAAGAGAAATCTGACATAGTTGACTCCATCTTGCTTCTGACCTCCAATCTGTCCTTACCCTTTCCTGGGTATATACCAAGCTAACTTTAGGAGGAATTTAGATTATAGTTTAACCTTAAAGCGAAGATGATAATAGCCCTTCCTCAAACTAAATGACCTTTGTAAACCTGATGAAAAGCCACAAGGTTGGGATTATGAGAAGGGCCTGAATTCTGATAACATCGGCATAGTTTCTATAATCCCTTATTCCTCAGGGGTCATGTGGCCAGAGGTTGCAAGATTTGTGACTTTCCTGATTGCTCCTATAGATAACATCACTATGTAAAACCTAAGAATTTTTTTAAAGATATCTTTCAGATTGACCCCACCTGGACTCATGACCCACGGCTCAACTGATCCTGTGGCCCATCTAGAGGCTGACTCAGTGCATGAGGACCATTTCCCACACCCCTGTGATTTCATCCCCAGCCAATCAGCAGCACCCATTCCCTAGCCCCTGCCCCACAAATTGTTTATGAAAACCTTAACCTCCAAGCCTTCAGGGAGACTGACTTGAGTGATAACTTCAGTTTTCTTGCATGGGCTGGCCTCATGCCAATTAAACTCTTTCTCTACTACAGTGCTGAGGTCTCAGTGAACTGATTTTGTCTGCAGCAGGTAGGAAGAACCTGTCAGGTGATTACATATCTGTAGGCTGCCACTCAAAGGATATTAAAAAATGTATTTCTGAAAAAATAAAAGTAAACACAGATAAAAAGTATTAAACATGAGATTATGGTATATTATCATTGATAAAATATGCCTCAAGCTTATTAGGTACTAACTTCTAAAGCTAACTTTAAGGCATTGTTTGTTTGATTAAAAGAAAGTAAAACTGGAATTATACACAACAATAATATATGATGGGGAGGTAAGTACATGTTGCTTAATGGGAATTGTTAAGGCACACTAAATGTCTTATTATAGTTGGAAGAATAGAAAAATATTGACTATAGATCTGTATGTATTTTAAAATCCAAAAGTAAGGAGGCAGGTGGACCACAAGGTCAGGAGATTGAGACCATCCTGGCTAACACAGTGAAACCCCATCTCTACTAAAAATACAAAAACTTAACCAGGCATGGTGGTGGGCACCTGTAGTCCCAGCTACTTGGGAGGCTGAGGCAGGAGAATGGCATGAACCTGGGAGGCGGAGCTTGCAGTGAGCCGAGATTGCGCCACTGCACTCCAGCCTGGGCAACAGAGTGAGACTCCACCTCAAAAAAAAAAAAAAAAAAAATATATATATATATATATATATATATATATAAAATATGCCAATTTCATCTATTTTGACTAATTATGCTCTAAGTTAAAGTTCATCCAGTTTTTCATGTTAGATGTGAAATTATCTTATTTCCCTGACTGTCAGTCTTTCATTCATCATCATTAATTCAATAATTCAAGAAATACTGATTTTGGACCTAATTCACACTTGGAGGCCTGAGATGCCAAGAAAAATAAAATGTAATTTCAATCCCCAAAAGACTTATAAATCTAAAATAGAGTAAGTGGAAAGAAGAAATAAATAAACTCAAAAAGTAAGAACATATAAGAAAAATATAATCAAGAAAGAGGGAAGAAGGAAAATAAAAAGAAATCACAGATTGCATGTTATGGACCCAAATGTAACTCCCATATTCTTTTCACATCTGCATCAATGCAACATAATTTATAATTTGTTAAGAACTATGTAAATAAATTTAAATATAAAAATAATTCTATTCACAAATGCATACCTAAAAATACTGTGACGAACAGGGAAAGAACAAATTCTGAGCCTCATTTTTAAACTAAAGATACTATCATGTCTTAGATATTTTTTTACGTACTTGAATTGTTTTAGTTTAACATAGCTAATTATTGATTGTTTTGTGGTCAATTCACTGGTTGGCCTTTTAATATTTAAATATCTAGCAGCATCTGGTTTATTGAAAGGCTTATAATCCACCCCCAAATGAAACTATTTGTTGACATTTTAAAATGATTTATTGGTAAAATGCTGCCAAGGACTTTTAAAATCAAATCCTGCAAAGAGCAGCTTGAAGTAGGTGAACAAAAATAATTTACATTACTCAAAAAGACATTTTTCATTTAATACCTAGGGTAAACTAATTGAAAATCTAAAATTATGCTGCTTTCCTGTAGAGTACAAAAAGGGATTATAACATGAAAAAAAAACTTTAAATCTGAATATGCCATACCTTTCTGACTCGCACTTCCACTGTCATCCCTTCCTATCAGGTAATATTTAGGTCTGTGTTAATGGATTAGGGTCCATTGATCTCAGTTGGAAAATATGAGTCATTCTTGCTGATCACTGTGTGCTACTGCCAAAATTGCCTTCCTTGCTAGCAACGTATGATTCTATTGAAGTCTGTCCCAAATAATCATCTGTATAAACAACGATATGTGGTTTTAAACTTGAAGCGTATTTTCTAACCAGCTGAACTATTTTATTTAACTTTTACTTAAGAGTAGTGCTACATGCTGTGACTTCTTTTTCATGAAAAAGATACAAGTTTGTTTTAAAATGGAATATAGTGATGGTTTATTTGGTCAGATTCTGGCTGTTCATCACAGGAACAGCAATTTATGCTCGAGATTCACCACTAGATTCAAAAAATCTATATTAATAAGGTCCTTTTGACATGTTTTAGATGAGAGGTTAAGTCCAAATAATAATAATTCACTCCCTCACTTAATAACACTGAATTGAACAAGTAGGAGATGAGAATATGCCACCCGAAAATATGGCTTGTAGTAGACCAGAATATGTCTACCCCAAAATGTGTCTCTTTGGATTAAGGATTATTTCGAGCTGTCTATTTTTAGAAACTACAAACACGGGAGAAGCTCTGAAAACAGTAAAAATTATCCTTTTTTAAGGGAAATGTACATCTATAAAGAAAATCTCCATTTGTATGGGTGTCTTCCTCTGTGTAGCAGGAAGAGAAGAAACAGTAGCTCACTGGAGATTCTCATCAATGGACAGCACTGACTTAATACTGTTGAACAAAACTCATTCTTATTCACTGTGCTTTTCCTGGGCATCTCCTCTTAACTGACCTTCCTCAGCACACTTCTTTATTTGTTTCAGCAAATAATGGTATTCAAGCCTGAACTCAAAGCCACCTATTAAAGATTGACCTGTTATTCTTTGGGTAACTCCCATTTATTTGTTGGAGTGAAAGAATCCTCTCTCTCCTTTGTTGAGATCTGATATTTGAGGATGACTATAATGCCTCACACCTGTAATCCCAGCACTTTGGGAGACTGAGGCAGAAGGATTGCTAGAGACCAGGAGTTTGAGACTAGACTGCGTAACGTAGTGAGACCTCATCTCTACAAAAAAAAAAAAAAAAAAAAAAAAAAAGAAAAAATTAGCCAGATATGGTGGTGCACGCCTGTAGTCCCAGCTACTTGGGAGACTGTGGTGGGAAGATTGCTTGAGCTCAGAGGGTCAAGGATGATGATTGTGCCACTGTACTCTAGCTTGGGACAACAGAGTAAGACCCTGTCTTGAGAGAGAGAAAGAGAGAGAGAGAGAGAGAGAGAGTGAGATTCGGTAACAAAAGAGAGAATCTAAGAAATGAACAATTGACTAATTAACAGGAGAAGAGGCATATACATTTATTACATGCAGGGAGCATTAAAGGAAGGTGAGTAACGAACAGCCCAATGAGATGTAGAAGCTTATACAGTCTCTTTCACAAGGGAGAGGGAAGTGGGGGATATAGGCAGATTTAGAGGAAGAACAGATAATTTTAGAGGAGAAGAATAGGGCAGAACAGAAAATGGCCTGGGACATAGTTCTCCTGAGGCTCTGGGTATGGTGTCAATTCTAGTCTTCTTTTCTTGGAGTTTAATCTTCCCTGATTGGTGAGATTACAGGGAGGAGGCTCAACATGATTAAATTCCTTCTGTGGGAGCTTCCCTTAGTCAGAGAAGTGAACTTCAGAGAAAGCCCCTCCCTGTGCTTCAGGAAAGACAAAGGGGCAAGATTGGCAAGGGGAGGAGAAGGGTCAGAGAGATCTTGGTTCTGCGGCTGCTTCTTTAGTTCAAAACACTCAGCATGTCAAAGCACCACACTTTGGTGTATCATTTTCTGAGCCCCCAACATATACATGAACCATATACACGTTAATAAACTAATTTTTGTTCTTCTCTTGTTAATCTGTTATAGACATCTGTCCCAACTGAAAACTATAAAGGGTAGAGAGAAAATGATTTTTTTCTCCTCTATGTAGACAAAAAATAAAATCCTAAGCCTCCACTGACTGAACAGACCTCCCTGTGGCCAAAGGAACCCCAGAAAAACCTTAAAACTCAGTTCCCGGTCATGCTAGGACAGGAGGTCAGACACACCTCATTTTACCCACTCCCTTTTGGGGTTTAGGCACAACAACTGGTCAGCATTAATGTTAAAATACAGACCATAAGACTGTCAGAGCAGACTCTGTGGCAATAAGAAACCAAATAATAAACAGGACCTAAAGCCATGCTGGGCAAGTGTTACGTCACGCACCCCTGCACTTAAGAATAAACTATGTTTTAACTGCCACAAAGTTTTTCTTTTTCTCTAGCAACTAAACAAGCACAGGCCCTAAATAAGCAGTATTAAAACAATTACAACTCATCCAGCTCGTAAATGCTGACTAACTGAATGCCTGTTCCACAAGCAATAATTACAAATTTGACTGGACAAGAGACTAATTTCAATAACTTTCTCCCAATAAAAAGACCACTGACCATGGACTGGCTCTGTCTGGTTTACAGAGACTCTGCACTCATGTGCCTTCGGTCCTGACACATGCCTATTGAACAAACATGCATATTATAAAATTGCAGAGTCACACATTTAGCAAAAGAGTGCATTTTTGACAAGTTGTAAGGCATACTGATTTGATTTATTTTATGACCTATACATGTGCTTAGAGAAGAGATGATGACTTCATACAATCTAAAGAACGCTTTAAGCAATTCTTAAATGAGTCTTCTGATTCCAATGTCAGAAATTCTATCTATAAAAACAATGGGTATGCAAACATTCAGCATCTACAGCAACACAACTTTTGGATACTAAGAAGTGGGCCAAAATCCAGCCTGTTTAATGCTTAATTATAAGTATATTTCTTCCCAGAGCCCAGCAGGTAATTCTTGTTAACCCTGTGAGGACGGTTACAATTACAATTGAGAAAGGTGAGGCATGAGGAGTCCACCCAGGAATGATTGAGATCAACAATTCCTCATGGTCACTGTGAATTGGAGGCAAGAAGCCACTGGCAACTCTGCCACAACTACTTCTTAACTTCTATGAAATGATGAGTGGAATCCAGGCCCCACCTCTACTGCACCTGCTTCTGAATACCCACGAGGCTGGAGACTGGACATCGCTGCAGAAAAACCCATGTCTCCTTTACCTTGCTTGAGAGCGGAAAACTGCCTAAAGCAGCAGAAAGATGAACTCCATCTCATTTTAAAATTTCACAAGGTGTATTTCATAGGCAGAGCATAATTCACATACAAAAGTCTACATGTAAATAAGCCTGTTAACTTTCTACCACTGCAATTCAGGGCGGCAACTAGAGGGTGCAGGGATAGATGTGGATTGCTAGCTGCCCGTAGTCAGCAAGCTCCCTTCACAGGAGGTTACGTTGTAGTGGATAATCCAAACACATATATACATGTAAAATTACAAATAATAGTTAAGTACTGTAAAGGTAAATAGAGTTCCTTGACAGAGAATGCTAGCTAGGCCAGACCTAATTTACTTGGGAAGAAGGGATGCTTTTAAAAATGCTCTTTGAGCTGTGGTCATTGTGACTGAGATCTGAAGGTGCACGAGGATTTGTCAGGGTGAGACTGGGGAGTTACAGGCAGAGAGAACAGCAAGTTCAAAGGCTCTGAGACATGTGAATGGGTGAGGCATTCAAGAAAAAAAGTGAAGTCCAGTGCACCTGGAGGAGAACAAACATACGGGTGAGTTGAAGAGAAGGCAAAGGCCAGGTCCTGCAGGCCATGTAGGCTCTTTTAGGAATTTGTCATGTCTAAGTTCAATGAGAATTCTTCTAAAGAAGTTTAAACAGGGTAGTGACATGATCCAATTCACATTTTAAAAACGATCATTCTCATTGCTGTATAAAGAATAAATTGAAGGGAGTAAGAGTCAAAGTGGAAAGACCAGTTAGGAGGCTATCGCTAAGAATTGGGCAAAAGACAATAATTTAAGGCCCTTGTGAGATATCTTACTGGAAATATCACATACACAGTAGGAGTTAAAATTTTAAAGCTTAGTTGAGGTCTGGAGAGAAGAATAAATTTGATACAAATGGGCCAGTAGATAGTATTGAAAACTATGAAAATGAATGAGAGCAGGAGATCAAGTAGGAAGATAAAAGAAAAGAGGACCTGGAACTAAGTACTGAGGAATTCCTGCATTCTGAAATTGTCAGGGTCATGGTTTTCGAGAGCCAAATTTTTTCAAAACGAAATAGGCTTTTACCTGTTTATTCCAAGAAATTCTGCGTGCCAATAATGATATGCTCAAAAGTAACGATGTTTTCGGCAAGAATAAAAGAAAAAACTCACAAGCCCTTTTTTTTTAATTAATTTATATTTCTGTGTATTTTGACTAACCTATATAACTTTTTATTTTTCCCTCTGGGCTTCTGTGAAGACCTCCAGATTGCATATTTGCCCATTCATTTTAACTAAATTATTTTTCCAGATAATTTTTACCAAAGTCAAGGTGCAGTTGTGTTCTCTAAACCTGCGAGGCCTTTAACTTACAGACTCTCTCAAAATGAGATTCCTTCACTTCTATTTGAAATTCAGCCAACTCTTCCTTGAGCTCATTTCTTTCTTGTAACACTTGATAAACACAGCCCCCAAACCATCAACATTCACTGTTAATGTTCTGTTTTCCTACCTCTTTCCCTAGAGCTACAACTTCATTATGTATATAAGTCTCTTCTAAGGTAACCACGAGTGACACTCTTTCTTCCACTGATGTAATGTCAGAGAGATACCACTTCTACAGTCATTTCATTGGCTAGAGTAAGTCATAGCCTGCCTAACTGCAGGGAAGCTGAGACATGTTGAGGAGCTTATAGAAGATTTGCAGATTCATCCATACCTGTCACATCTTTCATTTATTCAAACTAAGAAAATAAAATGCCATGGGCATAATTGATCCCCCTCAATATTAATTTTCAGATTCTTATGTTCTGAATATTATTAGTTATGATTATATGCTACCACCCTCCTTTAACATTTTGGAGAACAAGGATAACAAATACATATCAACTAGAATCCCAGGTCTACTCTCTGAATTTCTTTTTATAATAGACCTTGCAGTGGAAAAGGATTTAAATTAATAATTAGTTAATCACAATTAATTTATTATAAAATTAATGACCATTTCAAAGGAAAGAAAGAAAAAGGAGGCATAGACATTCCCTTAATAGACAAAATTTATTTCCTTAAAAGGCAACAAAAAAACAGTTACATATCTTCTCCATCGTCCTCTGTGGCTGATTGTTGCTCAAAATAGTCATCATCTTTTCCCTTACTTCTATGGGCAGTGGTTCCCCCTTCTTTAGATTCTTGGCTTGGCTCATTCTCGCTTTGGCCAATGGGATATTAGCAGACCAGACTCAAGCCAAGGTTTAACAAACACCTGTGAGATTGGGTTTGAATTCTCTTGTCAAATATTTATTAGTTCATGCACTGATATTTTGTTACATTTAGTTATGCATTACTTTTTGAATCATATTGATCTGTATACTCCAAAACCCTATCCAAATAGATGGAGTGTGACTTTTCCATTACTGATCAAAACAGGGCATGAAATGTGACTTTTGGTGAATTAATTCCCTCTAAATATCATGTTCCTCATTAGGTAAGGTCTCAAATAAGAGATATAAGGATCAGGAAAACATGAACCCAAATTTGAGCTTATTCAAAGATGAATTACTTATATCAATGTATGCAACTTTTTTTTCACTTTCATAAAAAATAGTTCCCTACCACCTAACAAGTGTAAGCTTAAATTTTGCTTTCTGTGTGGTTTAAAACCCTAGGTAGAAGGAGAGCTTAATGCAAAATAAACTTCTAACACAAATTGAATTTCATTCTTAGTTCCTAATTGTTACAAACTCTAGTTAGCTAATCATTTGCCTCATAACATGGGTCTTTTAAAAATCTTGCTAACTCTGGCCTCACAGGTACTTTTCAAAGGCTACAGTCCATTTTACATTGTTCTTTAAAGGGGTAAAAAGCTTTCTCAGTTCATCCTAGCTACTCTGAGCACTGTAAGACCTCTTTTCCCAGGGGACAAACTTCTAAATTTCTACCAATCTAGGTCAAGCCAGGCCCATTATTCTTTGTCCGCCTACTGGGCATTTATTTTTCTCTACAGAGAAGGGTCAGATGTTCTCTGACTGCAGCATATTTGTTGTTCATTTTCATTGTTAAACTAAATCTGTCGAAACAACGTAGAACAGATAATGGTCTCCTCTCACCGTAGAACGGAATCTAAGAAAATGTTGGCAGCAGTCACTGTAGGTGTTCCCCCCAGATTGCCTGGACACTTGCCTCTCCTGAATATATTGATGGCTTCTTACTGCAAATACCTGCAATTCTCTCCCTGGGGCTTTCTCTGGTGTCAGGAGCATGTGCAGCTGGTATGGATCAGGCAGCATTGGGGAAGGGGTAAGAGCCCCTGGGAGAAGTTGTCAGCAAGGATGTTTAAGAGGTGATAGATGAATAGCACAGCTCTCTCCCACTTCGGATGGGACAACTCTGGGACAAGTTCTATTCTGTCTTTTCACCAGGGACTCACAGTCGAAAATTGTTCATTAATGCACCTGGTATTACCTCCTTCTCTTACCTATGTTATATCGCTACAACCTCACAAATGCTTTCTGCAATCACTTTCCAAATAAATTACTTATACTCAAATCCTTGTTGCAAGGTCCGAATCCGGAGGAACCCAGTACCAGATAGTGCATACGTTTTTAAAAAAGAAAAAAGTAAAAGGAAGAAAGGACGGGAGGGAGGGAGGGAAGGTGAGAGAGAATGAATTAACTTGAGTAAATTAATTACTTAGGAAAAAATTTCAGCTCGGTAAAATCAATAACTTAATTCTTACACGCACACATACACACACACACATTATATACAACATTATTAAAATAGGTGTTGCTTCCAAAAATATCACATCTGAAAATAAATACTGTAATCTTTTGGCCTTTGCATCTCCGAAGGATGAAGCACAGTAAAAACACACACACATACAGGCTTTGGAATCCTGGATTCATGACCCCGCCTCCTTTAATAGTTGTGTGGCCTGGGACGTGTAGGCAGCCTCCTCACCTGTTAAATGAAGATGGTAGTGACAAGCTCATCAGGGTTGTTTTGAGGATTAACTGAGATAATTTATGTAAAGAAAAATAAGTGCTGAGAGTTGGCTATGGCTACACTGATGTGATATGATAGTCATGGGTTCCCTTCCTGTTAGTTTAATTTGTTATACTCTATTTGTGTCCTGGTTTGGACTCCTTTTTGGAAGTTGATGAGTCTAACACAAAAACTGTATCAATGACTAGACTATCAGGCCTTCAGAGATGACGTTTGACTGTAGGTATTTTCAGAAATATTAGGATTGCATCTTTATTTCTTAGAAATTTTTCTTAATATTTGGGAGTCACAGAAATTTATCACATTTAGTAGAATTTTTAATTTGCTTAATGGCTAAATTATATTTAGTAATAAAGAAAAATATTATAAAATATTATATAAAGACACTGTACTTCTATATCCTTAGTGTGTGTGACATTATTGTCAAAATTAATAATTTTAAAGGTGCAGATCAAAAACTTAATTTGAAAGAGTAAATGATAAACATAAATCTATTTAACAGCATGATTTGCTGGGAGAGGGCTTTAGCCACAAGTATTTTGGTTGTAATGGGAAATCTTACATCTATTTCAAAGTCTTATATAGATTTAAAAGTCCAAAATACTACATCAGCTTCTTTGGAACTAACCATACTAAAATTGTATACTTTTTAAAATTAACAATGAAATAAAAATTGATTGGTTGCTTCTTAGGATTGGTAGGTGTGTGTTAAACACTATAGAGCACTACATAAAATCTTTTTTACTGTTGCACTTTGTAAATTACTCTATAGGTGACTGTGAGTGGGTCATGAGAGACAGAAAGATTTTATTGCCCTTGTTTTCCAGATAAGGAAATTCAAGCTTATAGACAGTAAGTAAGTAACTTGCTGAAGATCTCAAAGCTAAACAATGGCAGATCCAGGAATTTGAGGCTTACAGTCTTAAATCTTTTCATCGTTAGTGTGACATTTTGTTATTTTTTCAACTCAGCATAAGGCATCTCCTCTGAAGTACACTTACAAAGAAGACATTCCCTTCAAAGCCAAACATTTCCTTACGGAGTGTTTTTATTGAAATGAAGTTAGAAATCGAAATATGGAGAGCTG
Organism: Papio anubis; assembly: GCF_008728515.1. Taxonomy (NCBI): domain Eukaryota; kingdom Metazoa; phylum Chordata; class Mammalia; order Primates; family Cercopithecidae; genus Papio; species Papio anubis. The sequence continues at coordinate 144,038,628 of NC_044977.1, forward strand.
AGTTTCAGTATCTGATTAAAACAGCCAGTTTTGTTTCATGGATATTAAAAATGCTTGCTTTAAGACCAAAATGGTGAAAAGGTCAAAGGACCTGGGGGCTGAGTGGTGGTGTTTGCTTGCTGGCAGCTTTAGCTCCACCATCCCTGATTTTGCACTCACAGCATCTGGAGCCTGATTAGCTTTTGCCCAGAATAAGATTTATCTCACTAGTTTTGTCTGTGAAAACTCTGCAGTGTGAAAATGCACAGAACTTTTGAAATTACCATAAACGACTCAAAAATTTTAGATGTTTTCTACTTGGTCACACAGGCCTTCTCTCATATCTCCAGAAACCCTAATGCTGGTCTTTTTAGAAAAATGTATTGTACATTGATTTCAATTCATGATCTAAGTTTCAGCACAGAAATCACTGTTGAACCATTTGCAGATTCATTCCTAATGCTTCACCTAAAATAAAGTGTACAAAACAGTATCACTGAGAAAGAGAATAAGAAACAGACTCTTTTCAGGGGCTCCAGATTAGGGCTGCATCTTGTGCAAACTGAGGGCATAGGGAAGACTTTCTTATCCAGAGATCTGTCTGGCACTCGTCAGGTGGTGTTACTTGATCACAGCGGGATAAAAATGCACTCCCAGGGCAAATCTGTAAACACCAGCTTAATCTGCATGGGAAGAGTAACTGTCATCTCCTCTGACAGAAAGAGCCTCCAGGACACATTCCAGCAGTGCCAGTCACCTCAGTGTCTTAAAAAATCTTGCCAGATTTATTACGGAATGATTAGAAATGTTGGAAAGCTGTATTGGGAGAAAAGAAATGAGTATTTTCTGTGAATTTTGCTTCTTTAAAGGTAATATAGATCCTCATTTTACATTGTGATTAAAATAAAATTTGTATTGCTTCAGGAGCTGCGGCATCTTCAACATTGTTATACAGTGGCGTCATTTTTTGTACTATTGCCTCTTCAAGCAATCTATGTAGTCAGCACCATACTTTCTAATAGAATAGGTTAAAGATGATCATTCCAATATTTAACTTAAGTTCTTATTGTGTGTTAGCATAAAAATCACAAAATTATTGGGGGTAATATTTAAAGAAAGATAAATATGAGTAGACTTGTAGATACCTAAGGGGAAAAACTCAAAGATAATGGTAAAAATTAAACTGTAATAAATGTAATGATATATAATTAACCCACAAAGTACAATTTTTTCCAAGTCTTGAAAGGTTTGCATGTCAATTTTTATAATACTGTATTTAATGAGGGACAAATAAACAGTCATTCCCCACTCCATCCCTCTGACACACACATGAACACCGAAATCTAGAGAATCCTGGCTGCTGAAGGTCTTTTCTGTGTGAAAT